>NC_085869.1:6787982-6795482 GCF_034702125.1 Engraulis encrasicolus | reverse complement strand
TTGAGCATTTTTTGGGCTGGAAATCATCATCCTCATCTGGCAACCCTGCTAGCGCATGCCCTCTGTTAGATTTTGGAGTTGTTCCAAAATTCTCTTCTCCAACAAAAATTGAAGGCTGAATACTCTTCTCCGATAAAAATTAAAGGATGAATGCTCTGCGTTGTGTTTTAGTTGACTCACTTGCAATAATAAAAATAAGTCTTGACTTCTTAGTTAAAAGGATCGATCAGGATACAATTTATTATAGAAAAAGTGAGATTACAAAAAGAATAAGAAGAAAATAAAAGAAGTAAAAGTAGGAAAAGAATAAAAAGGTTAAAAAGAAATAAAAATGAGACAAAGTCTCACAGCGTCTCACTATCTAGGCAGCATCCTATCTCTGGCGAATGACAGGCAAATCGATCGACAACTGACAAAATGGTGGCAACGGTTTTTATACCGTCTTCCTCATGTCAGCAGGTTACACGTATGCAAGTATGATCTTAGTTAAGGAAGATGTCGTCTCCATGTCTCCAGTAGTGACGAAGCATAAAAACACCTATCACTAAGGATAACACACAGCCTAGATGTGTCTGCTATCTGGAAAGTTAGGCGCGAGCACACTGTGCCCTGGCACAATGGCCTTCAACAGCAGAGGCTCTCGCTCTGAGCTCTCCAGATATCAGCAAAGTAACAGTAAACATGCACATTCCTGGCCCAATTGATTGGAACACAGGACTGGCAAAAGTTTCATTATACAACTTAACAGTATGGTCAATCAGTTGTTGGTCAGCTGGAAAATGCAGCTGGATGTACCACTCAAATTCAACACCTCTGCTGTGGCTGCTCCACACCTGCCGTTTGGGGGACGCCTGCCACTTACATCGCTGTTCCGGGAGGTCTGCGGGTGGAGTGTCGTTGAGCCAGCTTGGCTGCTAGAGTCACCAGCCACCACACCTCCTCTCAGCCTCGGCGTCTCTGCGGACCCGGCTATGGCGTCTTGCAACGCTGCCAGCGTGATCGCCTATCTCCCTCACCCATGGCGTCTCCGCGGCCCCGTCCGTGACGTTTCATCGCCCTTCTGTGAAACTTCACCTGCTTGTTTTGGCTGTCTCCCTCAACAGAACGTGCCACCACAATGGGACGCTTTGGGTTTTCGGGCGCCCCCATCATGGATTTGCCAACTTCACCACACCGTACAGCTCCCACTTCCATGGACATAACCTCCCACTACTGTCTGTTTTGTTCTGTTGAGTCTCAGTATGTCTTTGTAATGCTGTTTTTTGTTTTATGTCATGTGTAAAGCGGCTTTGAGTGCGATGAAAAGTGCTATATAAAACTCATGTTATTATTATTATTATTATTATTAAGAAGAAAAAGCAGAAGAAGAAGAAGAAGAAGAAGAAGAAGAAGAAGAAGAAGAAGAAGAAAAAGAAGAAGAAGAAGAAGAAGAAGAAGAAGAAGAAGAAGAAGAAGAAGAAGACGAAGAAGAAGAAGAAGAAGAAGAAGAAGAAGAAACAGAAAAAGAAGAAGAAACTGTGGATGAAGAAGAATTTCCTGGTGCACCACCACCGTAATTCTGAACCAGGACCGAAGTACAACTAGTCTACCACCTAGTGGAGAGGAGTATTAATAATGCTTTCTTTGACAAGACAGAGTTATGTATTCAATACAGCAACATCCCTTCTTGATTTTGCAACTGGCGATAAAAGAGCAAACTAATACATTTCCACATGATATACCCAGGAGCCCCTCTACGACACACTGTTGGGTCCCGGCCCACCAGTTAAGAGACGCTGTACAATAGTAGTACAAAATGAGCACCTTGAATTGAAGCTGCTACTACATTCAATATACAGGGCTAAGCTTGCTAATTACCAATCGGTGATCTCCTATGCTGAACATCCTTAAATACAGTAGCTATGTTGAATATCCTTAATATATATATAAATAGAGTAGCTGCTTATTTTGTACTCTGATGGCCACTGCTTCTGTCTACTGGTTGTTTGTTGCTACATACAAAACAGTCTTGTCAGTCATACTATCATCTAGTGATGGTGTGTTGAATGGATATCCATATATATAGATGCTATATATAAAGTCTGGCTAAAGCATCATCCACTAATGATATGTGTTGTATGGTAGCTAAGCCAAGGGTCAGAGATGTGGAGAGCACCTCCTTCAGATCCATTAAGGGTCATAGTAGCGCTGAGACAAACAAAAGACCTGTTTACTCCCCCTCTGACCAGGTAAGTGATGCAGTGGACCCCTCTCATATAACACAATAATCCACATCCAAATATTTTAGCCACTAGCCAGCTTGCCAATTATCAATCACTGATCTCCTATGCTGAATATCCTTAAATATAGTAGCTATGCTGAATACCTTTAAATAAAGTAACCATGTTGAATATCCTTAAATACACTAGCTGGCCTATTTTGTAGGCCTACTCTGAGGGCCAAAGCATTACCCACTGGTTCGTGTGTTGAATGTTCATATTGAGCTGCTGCATACAATATAGTCTTGTCAGTCATACCATCATCTAGTGATGGTGCGTTGAATGGATATCCATATATATATAGATGCTATATAAAGTCTGGCTAAAGCATCATCCACTAATGATATGTGTTGTATGGTAGCTAAGCCAAGGTCCGAGATGTGGAGAGCAGCTCCTTCAGATCCATTAAGGGTCGCGCTGAGACAAACAAAAGACCTGTTTACTCCCCCTCTGGGTAGGTAAGTGAGACATCCGACCCCTCTCATATATATGAAAACAAAATCCACATCCAAATATTTTAGCCACTAGCCAGCTTGCCAATTATCAATCACTGATCTCCTATGCTGAATATCCTAGTAGCTATGCTGAATATCCTTAAATATAGTAGCTATGTTGAATACCTTTATATACAGTAACCATGTTGAATATCCTTAAATACAGTAGCTGGCCTATTTTGTATACCTACTCTGAAAGCCAAAGCACCCACTGGTTTATGTGTTGAATGTCCATATTGAGCTGCTACATACAGCATAGTCTTGTCAGTCATACCATCATCTAGTGATGGTGTGTTGAATGGATATCCATACATACGCTATATATAAAGTCTGGCTGAAGCATCATCGACTAATGACATGTGCTGTATGGTAGCTAAGCCAAGGTCCGAGATGTGGAGAGCAACTCCTTCAGATCCATTAAGGGTCGGAGTAGTGCTGAGACCAACAAAAGACCTGTTTACTCCCCCTCTGACCAGGTAAGTGAGACAGCCGACCCCTCTCATATATATGAAAAAAAAATCCACATCCAAATATTTTAGCCACTAGCCAGCTTGCCAATTATCAATCACTGATCTCCTATGCTGAATATCCTTAAATATAGTAGCTATGTTGAATACCTTTAAATACTGTAACCATGTTGAATATCCTTAAATACAGTAGCTGGCCTATTTTGTAGGCCTACTCTGAAAGCCAAAGCATTACCCACTGGCTCGTGTGTTGAATGTTCATATTGAGCTGCTACATACAACATAGTCTTGTCAGTCATACCATCATCTAGTGATGGTGCGTTGAATGGATATAAAGTCTGGCTAAAGCATCATCCACTAATGACATGTATTGTATGGTAGCTAAGCTAAGGGTCCGAGATGTGGAGAGCAGCTCCTTCAGGTCCATTAAGGGTCATAGGAGCACTGAGACAAACAAAAGACATGTTTACTCCCCCTCTGACCAGGTAAGTGATACAGTGGACCCTTCTCATATAACACAATAATCCACATCCAAATATTTTAGTCCCTCTAGCTAGCTGGCTGTCTCCCTGGTCACCACACTCAGCATCTTACTGACCATAATGATCTTATATTGTTGAGGCTATATCGATAGCCTAGTTTTCCCATTATGTTGTCTCTCTCTTTTCTTTCTTTATTTTCCTCTCTGTGTCTGTGGCACTCCCTCCCTCTCAGGCCAAACAAAGGAGTTGTGAGGACCTCTCTACACTAATGAGCTTCGGAGCTTTTTTATCATCGCCGTTAGCAACACATAGCCATAGCAACTCCATTGTGATGCGATCGGAATCCTCTGGCTGCTAGGACCTAATGGACCTCTCAGTCAACAACACTGTCAGCTCCAATGCCAGCACAGTACAGTACAGTATGTATCTGTCTGTGTGTGTCTTGTATGTGTAGACCTCCAGAGCATGCCTGCATGGTCCTTGTTTACTGGCTATAAAAACAGAAAAGTTGAAAAATATGACATACAAAAAATACAGAAACCCCCCCCAAAAAATTGAGAAAGGCCGAAGCGGTGAGGAGACTGGCCTGCCGTGATCTTGATCAAGCTTTTTAAAAGGTACCCGGCAGCATATTTTTCAGCGTTGCAATTGAGACTCGAGTGAGATGCTGCGAAGATTCGCAGGGTTTCGTAAACAAGCCAGAGGTCGGTGAGTTGCAGTGTGGAGCAAGTCATGTTTACAATCCCAACAGTCTGATATAAAAACGACGATTCCTACTAGATGTGAAGAGCTTACATAAACAAGGAGAGAGAGAGAGAGAGAGAGAGAGAGAGAGAGAGAGAGAGAGAGAGAGAGAGAGAGAGAGAGAGAGACAGAGACAGAGACAGAGACAGAGACAGAGAGACAGAGAGAGAGAGAGAGAACAATGTCTATCTGCATGTGCTCTATTAGATTGGGCAAGTCATATCCTTAATGGTAATCAATTTTGTTGTGCCCGCACACCAAAAACAAACCAGCATCTACATCATCTAATTAAAATAATGTCTCAAAAACACATAGCAATAGCTTAACCCAGAAAGACCCTGTCCCTTTTATGAATTAGCTATAACCAGAATGGCAATGACCAAATCACAATTACTAAACGCCCTGTGGTGTAGTACTATGGAAGAATACAGCGATCCACTGGTGCACTTCAAACTTGTCTTTAACACAACCACGCTTAACCAAGTAGCCCTCAAGAGTTGAAATTAACTCAATTTCAGATAACGTTTGGTAAAACTTGGATTTTTTTTTGGTACACCTCAGCTGGCAGGTGCGTCGGAGATGTCCCTTGGGTCATTCAGCACACTAAAAGTAACATTTGGTCTCACTCGAAAATAGTGAAAAATTCACTTCATGGCCAGTGTATCATTGTCTGACTCAATTCTCCTCAGATTTGTGTGAATATCAGCAGTGGAATGAAAATGAATCATCTCGCTGCACAGTTGCAGGGTCATTCCACCTCAAGGAGGTTCACAAATGTCCCAATAGGAAAGGTGCAAAATTATAGCTCTCAACTCCTCATAGTTTTGTCATTAAAAATGTTTTTGTCAGGTACCCCCCTGACTCGTTTTGAACAGAGTTCTCAGAGAGCCCACTTTCAGATTGACGTATCTAAAAAACTACTTTAAGTAGGTCTTTACAAATTTCAAGGGGTAACATTTGGAACATGTACTTGTGAAATGTGGATTTTCACACATCCTCTTGTCATATTGGGACGTTTGTGAACCTCCTTGATTTTTTTCTGCCAAATCTGAGATGGTCGTGCAGGATGATTCGGAGATTTGGCGTGGAACGACCCTGCAATGACAATGGCCACCTTCGACTGACTTTTGACATCACTGTTGGAGTGATTTGACTGTCCTCACTCTTGTATCTATCTGCAGTTATAAAAATGAACCCCATTTATTTAATTTGTACTAATTAATTATAGGCATGGTGCAGGATTGATCATACTGTTCATTCACTTCCTCATTCAGGATGTAGCCTAGATTTACGTAGAATATGAATGGCTGAGGTCTGGATTTGGTACCAGGCAAGCACCTCTCCCACCATTCTCTTCAGATGGGGTCAGGAGTGGGTTTGGATCCCACACATCCTTTTTAATCTTATAGTTCCTTGTTACTGTATTCACAAGTCACACAGCATACATTGTTATAGGCCTACTTCTACATGCAGTATGGAAATAAACAGTGGCAGTAGAATAAACCATATCCAAATAGAAAAAAAAAGTCAGAATGTTGTGTCAAAGTAATGGTAGTACTGTAAAAAAAAAAAAAAAAAGTAAATAAACGACGACCACTGGTGGAACAGCATGCATTATGGGGCTATGAAATCTCTTTCTGAAAAGGTAAGTGAGTCTGAAAAACTGATGCTTTAGCTCAGATGGTGGCCTACAGCTACAGCCCCTTTTATGGCCTTGTGTGTTCCAGAAAGATTTCTGTTGTAACTCCATTGATGCGATCACTGATGTGATTCTGGGTCTCCCAGCACCATATATGAAAACAGCAACAACAATAACACTAGGCCCAAACAAAGACCTTTGGGTCTCTGAGATGACAGCTGCTCTGCCTTGTTTTTAAGGACTTAATGGGGAACATTGGTCCCGGGGTTCGTTCTTTGGCTACTCTCTGACAGGTTGTCTTGACAGCAGCTGCACTTAGAAGCTGCAGGAGCGGAGAGTGGCTCTTTCAGGGTACTTAAACAAAAATAGTGAAGGACCAAAAACGGATGAAAACTACATGGTGAATCATCATCGTGTCTCTCCTGGCGCTACACTGCTTCCTTCTGAGAGTGTCTGAGCAAGCAACAAAGTTTTGTAATGTTTTGTAATTAAATAGTAACTTAATGTTGATGAAGTTAGATCTTTGAGCACAGACCACATGAACGAAAGCTTGGCGATTAAAAGAGCACAAAGAGAAGCACACAACGTGTGCAGACATTTTTCTTTCCTTGAAGTGAAGAAAACGTTTTTTTTTTTTGTTTCCTTTTTCAAATTGAGATGTTTATAAGGAAACATAATCAAATCAAGGGTGAAACAAGATGATGAACATGTTGATGACAGCCTTTTGCAGAAAGCTGCTTCGTCTAGGGTAATGCTGTAAGTCAAGTAAACCAATCCAAACCGAGAGTGTTCATTGGCCTCCCTTGGTCAGTCTAGAACACATTCGATATAATCAGTAAAGTCGGCTATATGGAATTTTTAAAAACATTTTTAGCATCTGGATTGCAAATAAGTGAAGTGAAAGCCCCTCGGGAAACTCCAACTCCCGTTGTCATTGTGACACAGCACTCCACAGTACACAAGTGAATTCTGCACCCTGCACACACAGAAATTGCATTTATGCCTCACCTGTGCAAGGGGGCAGCCCTCAATGGCGCCCAAAGGGAGCAGTGCGGGGGGACGGTACCATGCTTAGCGTACCTCAGTCATGGAGGAGGATGGGGAGAGCACTTGTTGATTACTCCCCCCACCAACCTGGCGGGTCGGGAGTCGAACTGGCAACCTTTGGGCTACAAGTCTGACGCCCTGGCCATTTACCCATGACTGCCCACAAATATGTAACATCTGTATTTCATTCAATTTCATGATGATAACAATGTAATGCTAATGACTGCGATTGCGATTTCGCTACAATCAAGTTAAATACAGTTTGAGGTGGAAATGGGCCTTAATTAATTCCATTTAGAGACCAGTGAGAAAAGCCCGAATTTCATGCTGTTTGTCTACCTTTATGCATCTAATTGTACGATGATGGGG
>NC_085869.1:6780482-6782982 GCF_034702125.1 Engraulis encrasicolus | reverse complement strand
CTGGAGGCGTTATCTTGTTCGCCAAACTCTGAAGCTGATCCGCAAGGAGCGCAAGGAGGCAGCCGTCTGCATCCAGTCATGGAAAAGGCAGGGGTCCTACACCCAGGCTGTCCTCAGAGGTGCCTGACAGATATTGACTACAAGGCTGGTTCAAGAGAAGTTAAGGTTAAGTTAAGAGGTAAATCATGTAATACTAAGAGCTTTTCTTAAGAAAATGAGGACTCCAGGCTCTTCTGTTAGATGACTTTTACCTTTTACCTTAACCTTAACTTATTCTGAACCAGCTTTGTAGTATAGGTCCCAACCAGGAGATTGGTTGGTTGAATGACCACCTGGTTGAATTGTAAACAAAGGTAATGTGGAATATGTGGCACTGGATTGTAACAAATGAAACAATTTGCGCATCACTTCCTACTGCAGTCCTCCCCACCTCACCCCTATGTTGGGTCCTTTCATTACCAATAGCGTCATTACCTTATCACAGTAAAAAATATTCCCGTGATGTCACAGTAAACTACTGTGAAATGAATGCAATTAGTAGCCAGTAATTCCCTGTGGCCATCCTCACAGTTTACTGTGATCTTCTCACAGTAGTTTACTGTGGCCACACCACAGTAAGTTACTGTCACCCTACCCACACTACCATGATCCCGCCCCTCCATTCATCACCACAAAAGAGGTAGCTACCATGTTATTGTGGCACCTCCCATTCCCCACCATGACTGAGACAACTATGGCAGGGAACCAGTCCATCACACTGTTCACTTATATTGATAGACAGAAACTATCCATACTATCCAAATATCCATGCTATCCAACATCCAAACTATCCATAACCACAGAGAAATTCAAGTTTCTGCAGTATGTGCAATATTATTACCACTTAATAATTGCTATCTCCTGCATGGGAGTACATTAACCAGTGTGCATAGAATACTCTAGTTGAGCATAATTAGACAATCCTGAAATTTCTTAATCAAGTAAGCAACACACCAAAAAGGGTACCTGCTACCACAATACTCACTACCAACTAAATAGCAAGCCAGCCAACAAACCAGTCCACCAGCCAACCAAAAGAGTCAGTTGTCAGCTAGCCAGCCAAAGAGCCGGCTAACCAACTAACACTCAGTTAGTCAGCCAACTAACCAACAAACAAGTCAGTTGTATGGCTAGCCAGCTAACAAACCAGCCATACAGTCAACCAAAAGAGTCAGTTAGCCAGCCAACCAGCTGGCCAACAAACAGTCAGTTGGTCGGTCAGTTAGCTCACTAACCAACAAGCCGGACAGAGAGCCAGCGAACCAGTCATTTAGGCAAGCAACTCAAGCATTGTGACAGTCTGAGTTTATATAGAGGTGAAAGTTAACCATGTGACCAGAGTGATCAGGCATGTGGCAGCTGCAGGAAGTAATTCAATGAACTTGTAACAGTCATATATACTCAAGTGAGGGCAGGTACTAATTGACAGATTGATTGGGCACTACCATTGTTCCTGGTTGATGGTAGGCAATGTCAATCATGTCAAGCATTTGACTTTCAATTGTGCAATGGCACTTCACAAGATAGCCTATTTTTTTTTACTAGGTGGCAATATTCTGATTTAAAATTGGATGCTGGAGTTTTGGCGTGCACATCCAAGACAAAGGCATTAGCAGGTGCCAACTTAAAAAAGTGTTTGTGTAGAACATTGGTTGCAACTTCATTTATTGGAAGCAGAACCAGCAACATTTCCAATCATAGACCTTCTTCTAATTAGGCCTGACAATAAGTAATTACACTCCATCATGGCCAGGAGCAACCTAAAGTGACATACAGATATGCAACATTGGTTACTGTCCCTAGGGTAATGCCGGGTTAGGAGGGATTAGAACCTGCAACTCTCTGATCTTAAGTCCACCTCCCTAACCATTAGGCCAAGGCAGCCACATAATGCACCCAATCATGGCCTAGACGAAGAGAACACCTGTTATAACCGCACAGTAGTTAACTGTGATATGACGAAAAGTCTCTCTGGATTTCACAGTAACAAATTATGGCAGAATGTCACAGTATGTTACTGTGAAATGAATGCAATTAGTAGCCAGTAACTCCCTGTGAGTTCACAGTGAGATATTGTTACACACTTGAAGTGGGCGAAAGTTCAATGGGAAGGCATGTCAGTTGGGTTGAAGGCTGACGCCTTTACAGTAGTTAACTGTGATATGACGAATTCACAGTATGTTACTGTGAAATGAATGCAATTAGTAGCCAGTAACTCCCTGTGAGTTCACAGTAAGATATTGTTACACACTTGAAGTGGGCGAAAGTTCAATGGGAAGGCATGTCAGTTGGGTTGAGGGCTGACGCCTTTACTCAAAGTGATATACAAATATACAACAATGGTTGCTGTCCCTAGGGCAATGTAGGGTTCGGAGGGATTTAAACCTGCAACCCTCTGAACTTAAGTCCACCTCCCTAACCATTAGGCCAAGACTGCCATATAGCGCAATCTGGGCCTTCA
>NC_085869.1:6770482-6775482 GCF_034702125.1 Engraulis encrasicolus | reverse complement strand
TGTCACCTGTTGGAACACGCGTCTCTCTCTCTCTCTCTCCCTCTCTCTCTCTCGTGCTCGTATTGCAAGCTGTTGCATATTAGGCTATTTGCTTGATGCAAAGTTGTGATGGCATACACGCTCTCGTTGACATGGTTGTGTGCATGGTTGCATGGATTCGCAAGACTTTATTGCAATAACACAGTGAAAGCGTGGAAGGGCCGTTCACTTCCTATCTCGGTGTCCTTGACTGAAACAAGTTGCAAAACTCCACACTTCCGATCGAATCCTTTGCGATCGGCACTACAGTGATTGTTATCAGAAGGCTTGTGCCTACGTATAGACATAGACCCTTAAATTACAAACATTAGCGAACATTGAAAAAAGATCAGACAACGACCGTCGGGTAGCATGCTCATGAAAGCGACAGGGGAGAGTGGAGAAGTTTAAAAGATGTTTGCTACTGTGCAACAGCACCGCCACTATTTCATGACTGCATACACTTCTTCGTCATGGATAAATGGGCAACAATACTTTTTCCAGCCAGGATTGCACTGAAAAGTAGGCTACTGCTGTTAAAGAAAGGTCACGGATGTGCAGCACCGACGCCTGCGTGTAGGCCTATGTGTGAGGGAGGGGAGGAGAGAGGCGCGGAGCTGCTGAGATGAGGGTCGCGACTTGCGAAATAGCAGGCAATTATTTTTCAATGTTTCAGTGACATATTAACAAAAATGCTTCCTATTGGTTTTCGTCTCCGGTGGTATTGTAGTCACATTTTTATTTTTTGACGAAAATATAAATCAATAAACTCCACAGAATGTTGAAGGGGACAAAGGGGAAATTTTGCGGGAAAAATGCGGCTTTACAGGAGTTACGTGGCATCGTGAAATTATGCGGAATATCATTGAATTTGCATGAATCCACGCGATCGCTGAATCGCGAAAAACTGGAGGGACTGCCTTGCCTCCCTGCCTGCCACCTGCCTGTCAGTCTATCTGTCTGTCTGTCTGTCTGCATTGCCTGAAAGCTCTAGATATCTGTCTACCTGCTTGCCTCCCTGCCTGTTATTTTCCCAGTTTGTGCTCCCTGCTTCCCTCCCTGCCTGCCAGCCAGCTGGTGACACCCTACCTATTTGTCTGCTTCCCTTCCTGTGTGCCTTCCTGCCTGCTGGTGCTACCCTGCCTATCAGCTTTCACTGTACCTACACTGCCTGGAGTTTTGGAGTGAGGAGTCCGCCCGCTTAACATTAACTTTTCTCTTTGTATTTTTATCCCATGGCAGGGTAGGATGACATTTCGACAGTTGTCTTCATCAGATTCTGATGAACACATCAGGACTGCAGTCAAAAACGTCATCCTATCCTGCCATGGATTAACAATTCAAAGAAAGGAGGATTTTAAATGTGCAGTTTCAGCCTTTTGTCCAGCACCCCTTCCTGGCACGTGCAAAATATTCACCTTCTACTAGCTGCACTGCCTGCCTGTTGACCCGCAAAGATTCTCTAGGTGCCTTTTTACCGTCTTCCTCGCCTTCCTGCCTGCCTGCCTGCCTGCATGCCTGCCTGCCTCCATGCATGTCTGTTTGCCTGCCTGCATGTCTTCCTGTCTGCCTGCCTGCCTCCATGCATGTCTGTTTGCCTGCCTGCATGCCTCCCTGTCTGCCTGCCTGCCTCCATGCATGTCTGTTTGCCTGCCTGCCTCCCTGTCTGCCTGCCTGCCTCCATGCATGTCTGTTTGCCTGTCTGCCTGCCTGCCTCCCTGTCTGCCTGTC
Source organism: Engraulis encrasicolus (assembly GCF_034702125.1). Taxonomy (NCBI): domain Eukaryota; kingdom Metazoa; phylum Chordata; class Actinopteri; order Clupeiformes; family Engraulidae; genus Engraulis; species Engraulis encrasicolus. Next base: position 6,773,733 of record NC_085869.1, on the reverse strand, counting down.
TGTCTGTCTGCCTGCCTGCCTGCCTGCCTGACTGCTGGTGACACCCTGCCAATCTGCTTGCTTACCTGCACTGTGCCTACCTATTTGCCTGGAGAGATTTTCTTTGTGCCTTTTTACTGTCTCTGTTGCCTGTGTTGCCTGCCCTGCCTTCCTTTGCCTGCACTGCACTAACTCTATACCCAGCCAAGCTGGACCATTACTCGCCATGTTGACAGTGCTACTGCATCACAATTATATATGTGCAAACGCGCTACTGTTGAAGTTGTAAACACCGTGCTTAGGACTTAACTGCCCTGCGTAGATGGAGTGGACTGCCAGAGCTGAGCAGAGCTGAGCGGAGCGGCCAGTGTTGCGAGATTGGGCTATTTCCCGCCCAATTGGGCTGCTTAGGATGGCTGTGTGCGGGTAAAAATGGCATTTAGCAGAAAAACCCGCCCAATTTTTGCCATAGAAGTCAATAGAATTGTGTGGGATTTTGTGCTTCTAGGCGGGTTTTGAGCATTTTTTGGGCTGGAAATTGTCAGCCTCATCTGGCAACCCTGGGAGCGGCCATGAGAGCATAGGCAGCAGTCCACCATTATGCTGATTGGGCTGGTTGGTTGGCGCAGGGCCAAGCTCTGAGGAGGCCTGACCCAAGCAGAGTGCATCTCCGCGGGGGAAAGAAAATATAAAGTGTCCCTGTGACCTACCTGGAGGCAAACAACAAACATGACCCTTCCCACCCACTTCCCATCCTCACTCCTCCACCTTCTCTGCCCAGTGTTGCCAGATGTGTCTGACCAAATCCCGCCCAAAATGCTCTCTAAAACCGGCAAAATGTGTTAAATTCCGCCAAAATTCAACAAATTACATTCACTTCTATGGGCCCAAATCGGCTGAAAAAAACACCAAATGGCCAATTTTTCCCGTTTTTACCCGCAGGCGCGTGTCCCAAGTAGCCCAATTGGGCGGGCACCCGCCCAATCTGGCAACGCTGTCTCTGCCTGCACATTTTGTCGAGGTTGTGTTGATGTTTTTCTGTTGTTGTTTTGTTTGTTGCCAGTGGGTTGTTTTTTGGCCAGAGATAATTTGTTTGTGTAGGAGTGTGAGAAAACTCAAGCCAGATAAGTCACAAAGGGTGCACGCGTGCAGCACACACAAACTGACTCAACAACACAAATCGCACACACACGCGCGCGCGCGCACACACACACACACACATGTACGCATGCATGTACACACACACACACACAAACACACACACACACATCCACATCCACATGCACACGCACACGCACGCACGCACACACACACACACACACACACACACACACACACACACACACACACACACACACACACACACACACACACACACACACACACACACACAACCTGGTCACGTGAGAGGAGTGATACTGATTGCGACTTTTTGCCGGCCTGCCTTTGCCTGAGAGAATATGCCCAGCCCACTCCTTATCAATACCTCATTTGTTTCTTGCACTGTGTTCATAATTTACATATCGTATGTGTAATGATTTCCCATGTAGATACGAAACAACACAAATAACACAGGCTTTTCTACTGAATCAAATACATATAGTGGGGGGCGCTGTGGCGCAGCGCGCTAAGCCCCCCACATTTGGGCTTGCATGCCCACGAGGACCCTGGTTCGAGTCCGGCCGGGGTCATTTCCCGATCCTCCCCCGTCTCTCTGTCCCACTCGCTTCCTGTCACCATCTCAGAATGTCCTATTAAATAAAGGCATAAAAGCCCCTAAAAATGTATATATATATATATGAAAAAAATACAAATGATGCAATAATGTGATGTAATCATGTAATAATACACCAAATACATACTATAATGCAACAACAATTCTTGGGCCCCTTTCTCCTTGGTCCCAGGACAACTGACCCCTTTGCACACCCTGTCAGCTTCCCTGGTCAAATGTAACAAATGTTAGGCAGTTAAAATTCAAAATGTCAACCCAATAACAATAAGCAAACATTATGCATGTAGATATAGAACCTGAATTTGTTAGTGATGGTTGAAAATGGCAGTATAGATTGGAGTCAATTAATATTACATTTCCTTCCTTATAGTCAATGAGGGGTTGAAGGCTTATCAAATTGTAATCAATACTAAGGAGACGACTAATGTCATGCATGTATGCATGTGTGTTGTAAAGGCAAGCTCCTGGATACCCTACATGCAGTGCTGGGGACCTGTCACTTTCATACTGCACAACCATAATATGAATTATTAATAACAATGATTAGATCAGACGTGACCATCATTATATATGTAGGCCTATACATGGCCATCCAGGTACTTTGCTCGTGAATGTGCGTCACGCTAGCCTCGCGAGCCATCCACGTACTTCCGCCCAAGGATTGGCTCCACTATGTAAATACGAAATGAAATGGTAGAATTATGGGATGGTCAGGACCAGGCAAGCGTCACGCCCCTTTTTGGGGGAAAACGAGCCGAATGTCTCCTTAAATTACATGCTAAAACGGGCAGCTAAAATAAGCCACGGCTATTTGGCTGTATTATTTGAATAGCTGACCACACAGCATGTCTTCAGCATGTTGAGCGTGAACAACGCTAGTCTACAGGTCCTTGACTTTCGTATATTCTTGTCCAGCACCACCAGTTGACTTGCATTGTCTTTCCCCCAATGTTTTCCCCTGAAAATGGGCGTAACGCACATGGTACACGTCACACCGTTTATATAGACAGAGGCTTTCCACAGTATCTGATGAGTGCAAAGGCTTGCAAGACCCATCATGTGGTACAGCGCAGTACATACATTATGTACCTATTCTATTATTCTGTTTTATTCAGTGGCGACTCCGTACATTTGTCACCATATCTTCCGGTAGCTTCAGCTTGTGAAGAGCAGTGTCCTTTGAGCTTTCCTTTTATTTTCCTTCACTTGTACACATTGCATGATGCCGATGATGTTTTCCGTTTGTAGAGGTTCCTTTGGATAAAACTTCCTGCCAAATGTAATGCTAGAACACACACAAGGCCGGATTAAGGTGGCCTGGGGCCCCTAGGCTACAGGTTGCTATGGGGCCCCCCAGGAAGGCAAATTTCATTTATGAATTTACATAGAGAGTGTCATAATTGCTAGCTTGGAATTACGGATAACATGTCTACCAACTCTACTCAACATCACAGATTAATTTTTCAATATTGCATCTTGTAACAGGAATTTTTCACTTTTGTCCAATCAGGGGGCCCCATGGCAGGTGGGGGCCCCT
>NC_085869.1:6760482-6765482 GCF_034702125.1 Engraulis encrasicolus | reverse complement strand
GCGTTGGGTCAGTGGGAGGGTGTGTGTGTGCGTGTTCACGTGTGTGTGTGTTTGTGTGTGTGTGTGTGTGTGTGTGTGTGTGTGTGTGTGTGTGTGTGTGTGTGTGTGTGTGTCTGTGTGCGTGCATGTGTATGTATGTGTGTGTGTGCGTGCGTGCGTGTTCACATGTGTGTGTGTGTGTGCACATGTGCTGAGGAGGGTGCATGGGTAAGAGGAAGCAATCAAAACGTGGCCGTTTGTCACAGCTGACATGCAGGACTCGTAGTTGCATCTCACAATCTGACCCTCTGCCTCCCACCCGCCACTATACCGACAACTCCAACCGACACCCAACGACCCCCCCCTGAACCCCCCCCCCCCCCACACACACACACACAATACTCAACACTCCGACCGACACCCCACGACCCCCCCCTGACCCCCCCCCCCCCCCCCCACACACACACACACTATACCGACCCCCCCCCACGTAAAAACATCCTGTTTGAAACATATTGACAAGGGAAATGGCAAGACAGTTGGGAAATCCATACTCAGCGACATTACGGCGCAATAAAGACCCACGCACGCAGGGCCAGTACAGATGCCTAGTGTGTGTGAGGAGAGCACAGTGCACTAGCACGTCGTTTTATTGGACGTGCCGTATACGCTGAGGGGTCTTTTATGCTTTACATTATAGGGTTAGCTGCACGCTCTTATCCTGAGTGACTTGCTGACAGTTATTGAGGTGCAACCTGCGGTCAATTTGGAGCAACGCGGGTTCGCATGACTTTCTAAAGCGCAATTCAGCCATGGGTGAGGAGTGCTATAGGGCAGGGTTTCCCAAACTGGGGTGCGTGCACCCCTGGGGGTGCGCGGCCTCCCTTAAGGGGGTGCGCGAGCTGAATAGGGCAATGGCGGATATGGTAGTTTTTATCCAGTAGGCCTATTAATGAACATTAAGTAGTTTTTAGTTGTATGGTGCATTGTTTGCTGGAAGGGTCCTTTTGAAGTGTAGTTTAATTTCAAGGCTATTGGAAAAAAGGATTCCCTAAAAACGTCTGTGCTTAATATGCAGTGAATGAGCAGTGAATCCATACTTACGCGGCCATCAGCACACCAAAATATTCGCTCAGGGGGTGCGCGAACCACATTGAAATGTACAAGGGGGTGCGCAGGGAAAAAAGTTTGGGAACCGCTGAGGGCAGTGTTTCTCAACCTTTTTTTTGGCCAAGCACCCTTTCAATTCATGTAAAACCTCAAGGCACCCCAAACCATCAAGCGGTAACATGGCATCGCATCCGATACCACACAAGCCTAGAAAAGTCCCACATTTGGAGACGTTCGAAGTTACTGCTTTATCTCAGACAGCCTATGTGTAGGCCATATGATGGCCAGGCCATGGTAGATGAAAGATTCCACTGACTAAGCATTAACTTATTAAGTTAGACAACTATGTATTATATTACATAATTTATTTATTAATTTAGGTCAATTTCACATACCATCAGCCACGTTTCCGCGGCACCCCTGGCGGGGGCTTGCGGCCCCCCGGTTGAGAAACACTGCTATAGGGCACTAGTGCATTTACTCCTCAAGACATATAACAATAAGGCTTTTCTAAAGCATTATACTATACTATCAAAAATATTGAAACATTATGTGTTATTGCGCTTAGTCAGCACAATCACTTATTCAGTAAAAATATCACTTTGTCAGAAAAAAACACTGATTTATTGTTTGAATCTATTAAGGAATGGTCACAAAACGTCATTTCAATTTGTCCAGATGTTGGCATGAAATCAAATAAGAAAAGACCGAATATAGATCTAAAAATAGCATGTTAAGGGGACAGTTTGGTCTATTTCAACATGCAGTTGTATTGCTCACGCTACCCTTGACTTGTCAGTACCTGGTGATGCCACATTTTTCGGCTCAGCCCTTTTCGAGATATGAGCAATTCTAATGGGGGCAGCATTTGTTTACATTTTTAAAAAATGAAACATAGGCAAACTCCAAATATTTTCCCAAAAGGTACTGCTGTTTGCTAGTTGCCTGCTGATGTTTTATAACCTTTTGGATGTTTTTGGGAATAAATAAAAATGTTTTTTTGAAATGTAAACAAAGAGCTGCCCCCATTACAATGACCAGGATCTCGGAAAGGGCTGAAGAAGAAAAAAAAAAAAATCTGAGGTACTGACAAGTCCAGGGTAGTGTGAGCATTACAACTGCATGTTGAAATTGACCAAACTGTCCCTTTAAGGGTTGTTCTTGGAAAGGTTCTCTCTCAGTACATTTTTCCAAGTGGTGTGATTCGAGCCAGTGACCCTGGATGCCAAGACATAGACCTACTCTACTCCTTAACCAATAGGCTGTGGCTTCCTGAGACATGCTGTTCTCCTTAACCAATAGGCTGTGGCTTCCCAAGACATGCTGTACTCCTTAACCAATAGGCTGTGACTTTCCAAGACATACTGTACTCCTTAACCAATAGGCTGTGGCTTCCCAAGACATACTCTACTCCTTAACCAATAGGCTGTGGCTTCCCAAGACATACTCTACTCCTTAACCAATAGGCTGTGGCTTCCCAAGACATACTGTTCTCCTTAACCAATAGGCTGTGGCTTCCCAAGACATGCTGTACTCCTTAACCAATAGGCTGTGGCTTCCTGAGACATGCTGTACTCCTTAACCAATAGGCTGTGGCTTCCCAAGACACACTCTACTCCTTAACCAATAGGCTGTGGCGTCCCAAGACACACTGTACTCCTTGACCAATAGGCTGTGGCTTCCCAAGACATACTGTTCTCCTTAACCAATAGGCTGTGGCTTCCCAAGACACACTGTACTCCTTAACCAATAGGCTGTGGCTTCCCAAGACATACTGTTCTCCTTAACCAATAGGCTGTGGCTTCCCAAGATATACTATACTCCTTAACCAATAGGCTGTGGCTTCCCAAGACATGCTGTTCTCCTTAACCAATAGGCTGTGGCTTCCCAAGACATGCTGTTCTCCTTAACCAATAGGCTGTGGCTTCCCAAGCACGGTACTATACTCCTTAACCAATAGGCTGTGGCTTCCCAAGACATGCTGTACTCCTTAACCAATAGGCTGTGGCTTCCTGAGACATGCTGTACTCCTTAACCAATAGGCTGTGGCTTCCTGAGACATGCTGTACTCCTTAACCAATAGGCTGTGGCTTCCCAATACATGCTGTACTCCTTAACCAATGGGCTGTGGCTTCCCAAGACATACTCTACTCCTTAACCAATAGGCTGTGGCTTCCCAAGACATACTGTACTCCTTAACCAATAGGCTGTGGCTTCCCAAGATATACTCTACTCCTTAACCAATAGGCTGTGGCTTCCCAAGACATACTCTACTCCTTAACCAATAAGCTGTGGCTTCCCAAGACATACTCTACTCCTTAACCAATAAGCTGTGGCTTCCCAAGACATACTCTACTCCTTAACCAATAGGCTGTGGCTTCCCAAGCACGGTACAGTTCAGTTCAGCCATACAGTTTTTACTGACACATTATTGTTAAAGATTAGGTGGGTGGGCCTGTGGCCTTCACGTACTTTAGTGAAATGCATTTAGGAATTGGCATGGCATTCTACACCGCTTGGAGAGAACACGCTAAACCATTAGCCACGGCTTCTCAAGTACCCCCAGGGCTGGACTGGCCATATGGCATAGTGGGCATTTCCCGGTGGGTCCCGCACCCTCGTGGGCCCCTATTGGCCATATGGCATAGCGGACATTTCCTGGTGGGTCCCGCACCCTCGTGGGCCCCTATTTTCAGAAATGTAAAAAAAATATATATATGAAAATAGGGGCCCACTAGGGTGCAGGCCCCACTGGTGAGTCAGTTCTGCACCGCTAATTATGAGGGGGCCCTTTATGCCAAAAGTGCCCGGGCCCTATTCCTCCCCCAGTCCAGCCTTGAGGAGAGTTCTGCCATTGATGATGGAGAACATTAATATTTTACTTCCCTTCCCTCATTCATTTTTGTCCATGGGGAAAAATGAAGCATTTCAACCTGGCTACAGGTAGTGGATTCATGTCCACGCTTTGATGGAAACGCCACACACTTTCCTTCCACATGATTTATTCCCTAAAGGCTCAGATTTGAATTTCTCCATTAGAAAGTGAGACTCACCATTTGATGATTTTCTTTGAGGAGGAGGAGTGAAATGGATAGAAATGTGAAAGAAAAAAAACAGCAGATGAACCTTTTTTTATTTTTTCTCCTTCTTATCCAGAGGTGCATTTCTCGAAAGCGTAGTTGCTAACTATGGTAGCTACTTTGTTGGTTGCAATGCAATTTCCCATTGGCAACTACCCAAGTTGCTAACTGCTAACAACTACGCTTTCGAGAAATGCACTCCAGGCTTAATGATAACAGGCACTCTCAGGTAAACACCGCTGAGTCTAAAAGTTGAATCGCTTGCCTTGCTCCTCCTCTGCTCGGGGCCCCTTGTGTGAGAATTGACTCATCAAGGTAGGAAAATTGATTTGTGATTTATCTGTAACCCAGGACCTCCCTCCTGTGTGCATCTTGGGCTGTCTGGTAATTAAAACAGAGCATGTAGACTAGTGATGTCAACAATCGATTGATTCGGCGATGCAGTCCAATGCGGGGCATGGACGATCCAGAATCGATCCGGCAAGTTCCAGAATCGATCCGGCAATTTTTCTAAGTTTCAATTACTTCCATGGATATTTCGGAAGCAAATGAATGTTATGTTAAATAAAGGCACTCCAAAACATTGCAAGAATGATACAGACTGATACAGACAACAGCCAATAAATTGTTGCTCAGTATCTGACTACTTTTATTGCCTCATCATGACTGATTAAACATTTGCTTTGCTTTCAGTAGAAATGTAATGCATTGCAATGCATTGTAGAATTGAATCGGATCGGATCGGATCGGATCACATAGAATCGAATCGAATCGAATCGAATCGCTACCTCCCGAATCGTGATCGAATCGGATCGTGAGGGCAGTGCCGAT
>NC_085869.1:6735482-6755482 GCF_034702125.1 Engraulis encrasicolus | reverse complement strand
CTGGCCTATCAAGTCTATTTTTATGGACTGTACCTTATACCTAGAATACCCATTAGTATTTGCCCTTGATTTACACCGTAGCTACTCTATCCCCAAAAATAATAGGCTAAATCACAGGCAGCATCCAAAAACATTCAGATGGGCTATCCCTCCCACATATAGCCTACAGATTTGCTGTAGCCTATGAATAATTCCTTATCAAAAACATTTCTGGATACTTGCTAAACTCCTTACCTGGCTGTACGTTTTATCCATATGGAGATCTTGTGCTATAATTCCAAACCATGCATGGTGTAGATATGGTGTAGCTGGTCTGTTGCTGACAAATATCTCCAATTCCCTGTTTAACTCTACAGCGCAAACACTTGAATGTATGCTTCAGGGTATGCTTTTGTGAAATTTTATAAAATATATAGAGAACGAAACAAACCGTTATTAACCGGTTTCAGAATAACGTTGCTGTTCCGGAACAGTTGAAGACCATTTCGTTTTCGTTTCTTTTTCTGCTTCTCGTAAAATTGTGTAAAATTCCGTTTGTTCCGGTTTTCGTTCCTTGAACCGGTTCGGAGCCCTGCGTAGAGGTCTATCTAAAATCAAAAGAATGGCATTATGACTACTGTAGGCTTCTAAGAAATGTCTGTGTAGAAAATTCAGGGACTTTCTAACTACAGATGGTCCCCATACAATGCTCACGCCTTACCGGGGTATTCACTCGTCACTCCACTTCTAGGAAATGGCTGTGGAAGTTCAGGCCCAGTGCTCGAGATTTTTCAGCCCTGTTGTCAATGTGACTTTCACTTATATGCATGCTGCCAATATTATCAGAGAGAGAGAGAGAGAGAGAGAGAGAGAGAGAGAGAGAGAGAGAGAGAGAGAGAGAGAGAGAAAGAGAGAGATTTCTTAATATATCCCTGCACTTTCAGCAAAAGATACAGGGGCGGAGTGGCCCACCTTTTCCCACCGGGAGAATTTGCCCCTTGGCGGCCCTCTTTAAAAAACAAAAAAAAAAACAAAGCGAACATGGTTTCCTAACCAAAAAGACAAAAGCCACGAAATCTGCAGTCGTACTACATGTGGACATTAGTGTTGTCAAAATATCAACCTGAAGTGGAGAATTGTAGCCTACACCTTGATGAAATGCACAGCCAGTGGTGTAGTCTACGTAAAACGCAGGTATACGCACCCATTTCAAAATTTCAGGGATTACAGTATACCCACTTAAAATTGATTGATCCATTATTTACAATAGCACAAATATATACAGTAGACTATACACACATCAAAAAATGCTCAAATATACAGTATACCCACTTCAAAAAGTAGACTACACCACTGGAGCCATCATCACAGTCCAAAGCATTCATAGGCCTAGGTTAGGCTACATCATGCTACTGTTCCATGCAAATGTGCACTCCACTGTCATTTTGACAGTTTGAAATTGAAATATCGTTTAAGGAAGACAGGATGAGCATGGGCACAAAGTTTTGGGTGTGGGGATTTTTAGAAGAGTAGGCTTACAAAATATAGTATAGTAGCCTATAGCTTACAAAAAGTCTGTCTACATTGTGCAATAAACCCACCATGCAGCAAATAAGCCAAACTTAGCTACTTCAAACCACAACCATAAGTCAACAAAATGTATAACCAAACGGTGTAGGCCTACCTTAAAACGCTGTCTTCTCGCAGCAAATGTCTTTGTTTCTTGCAATCACTCTACTTTAATCCACAGTTTATTAGCCTACACACCCAGCACTGGTCACATCAGAATCTTGTGTGGTAATTATTTTGTTCCATTTCTTCACTACATCCTAAATGTACCACATATAAATATATGTATGATAATAATATTATTTCGACTATAAGGAGATATACTGGTAGGTCTAACAAATCAAAACAAAACCCATTGCTTCTGTTAGGTGCAGTTATCTTGCTTCTGTTAGGTGCAGTTATCTTCCTTACCACTTGGTGGAGTCTGTTCGTAACCCAAGTCAATAACCACAGAGCAAGTGAATCAGGACTGGAAAGACTGTAAACTGTAACAGTCGTGTGGAAATCGGAAAATAAATCATAATTTATTCATATTTCCATCCTTTGGTAACCAATATACATATCACAGGTTCTTCAAATACTGAAAACGAAACTGTGTTACTAAGATCTTGTAAACTTCCGCGATCTACGGTGTATGAAAATTATCAGTAGAGAAGGGGTGTGGCCAATTTGCTGTTTGACACCGTCAGTGAGGTATTGCCGTCTGGTATACGGTATAAATCCTAACTAGTCAGCCTAGTTCCTGGATAGGGATGCGGAGAGTGGAACGTCAGTGCTTCTAAATACTATCTTCAAACGTCAGGGCTGATTGGGAACGCAGAGCAGCCGCATTGTTACATTTCACGGCCGCGGCCCACCGGGACAAGTCCCCGATCTCCCGACGGCCACTCAGCGCCTGAAAAGATACATCCACCGTTACCAGTGGCGTAGCTATAGGTGTTCCAGAGGGTTCCGGGAACACCTACTTTCATAACTGGAACACCTAAAATAAATTGCCGTCACTTGACAACCGATTGTAAACGCAAGCGTCGGGAGTCCAATCATAGGTTTTACATGCAGCCTCCCCACTCACCAGTGGACCTATGCCTGCAGTGCACCTAGTGGCGCTGTCAGTGCAGTACCACCCGGAAAGGTGGCAAGTGGAGTCTTTCGTAATAACTACCTTTAGAATCGCACATCATCGATAGGCTACTGAATAGGCTATGTCAGTGGTGCAACATGATGGTTCTAAAATATGCTGCGATGAAACAGAGTTCTCATCGAAATTATTCTAAAAAGCCACGGCTTTAGGCCCAACAGACTTCAGGTTCCAGAATCGCAGAGGTTCTCCCTTCAAAAGGCAGCCCACAGTTAGCCTTATTACCCATACCATCCGACAGGATAACCTGATTCTCACGCAGATGTATATTCACGAAGTGTAACGAAGATGCACGAAGCACTAAGGGTCTGCGCGAGTAGAGGATGATGCAGCTATAGATGAACCAAAATACAGTTAGCTTGGGGATCCCAGATCTCTCTTCTGTAGACGTGCCTAAATGCCAGAGCGATCTGAAAGCTTTCGCCATCCCTGAAGCAGTGAGTGGATGGCTAAATGATTTAGCCCGATACAGTTGGTTGGAGTGCAATATTAAATTGCGGAGGGCGCGAGCGTTATGTGCCTAAAATTATTATGGAAACGAAATGATAAAAATGCCGCACATGTAGGCGACGAGTATGGATTTCAACCCTTTCATTCGTACGTTGCTCCTAAAATAAATATAGTACATCCCATAGAGAAGACCATGCGTGAACGATAACGCGCGCGCAGACACAGACAGACGCGGTAGTTTTAAAAACAAGTTTGAAGATTTTGATGCAGCTGATACCCCGCATGAACGCTCCATAAAGAAGTCCAGTCGCTAGCATAACTAACACGAAATGGATTTATTAAAACAACATCACATTATGATCTTCAGGGGAGATTTCGCATTAAGAATGCCAGTATGGAGATGCCTGTAAACGGTGTTCTACTTGGTGGAGGAGTAGCATTAGTTGCGGAGAGAGTAACACGCCGACTAACTACCAACTCGGACTGCTACCAAGTGTGAATTGTGTATTTCGTTTGGAGTTGTGGGACGCTGGGACGCTCGGAACAGGTCAGGTACCGTGAAGACATTTCCTTTACTTTCTGATTGTCTGGACAACCGGTAAGCTGACTGTTGCTCGTGCTAACCGTGATTACCCACGTCACATTCACACACACACACACGCACACGCACACGTCTCTTCCAGCCAGCCCAGCCTGTCTGTCTGTACCCCTCTTCCCATCCTTTTCTTTTCTCCTTTGTTTTGGTTAAACCGGTCGGCCTTTTGGGTTTGTGAAAACTTCTGCTACTAGCTAGAATGGCTGTGTTGGGGGCTGTCCTTGTTGTTTCCCAATTTCGGGATATAAATTACGTTTCAAACGCAGCCCAACTGGTGGATTGGTTTTCTGTTTGCTGTCTGTTTCCTTAATAATATTTTGTAGCCCTACACACCAGAGCCACCGTTACAGCAAGTGTTTTCAAGAATTAACAGGTTGGCAACACTTCCAGTCAATGTTTGAAAAGGAGCTCGCCGAGGAATGGACTCTGATGAGATAATTGACGTATATTTAAAGCCAATATGCATCCCTTTGCAGCGCAAATATAGCAACAAATAAGTTAGGTTGGGTTTGCCAGTCATGATTCATGCGTAATAGTATGCGTAATAGTATGACACCGTGATAGTAGGCCGATCCGTGCAAACGTGCTGTGTTTACTCTGAGTTGGAAAAAATAAAATAAATAAGGAACACCTGTATTTTCTTGGGAACACCTAGATTTTCTTTTCTAGCTACGCCACTGACCGTTACCATTAGTTACCACAGTAATCAATAGAACTGGCTTAACCAAAGGCAAAACATTTTCTTCAAACATACTACTCAGGCTTTATATGTAAGCATCAGTATCTAAGGATCCTTTGAAATCCAGGCATTGTGTCTGTAATTAGGGCTATTAAGGAAATGTAGTTGGCGAACCTGTAACCATGGAGATGAAGTATAATGGTGGGCTATTATCTGGACAAGCAAATTAGCAACCAGGTCACTGCTTACGTACACATGGATATTATGACACTGATACTTTAAAAGGACACTGTGCAGGGAATGGTCAAAAAAGGTACTGCAACTATGTGCTGCTCATTGAAAATGGGCTGCCTATTGTCAAATTTGATCTTTACATGAAAGTTTACTAAGTAATTAACAAATATTTTCTAGTATGGTCCAAGTAGAGTCATTTTTGCAGCTAAAAATGGCTTTTTTTGGAAATTCAAAATGGCGGACCATGGAGAAGATCCCCCTTTTCATGTATGAAAAGTGCAATTTCTCCAGTCATAATGAATATTTAGAATTTGATGGTGGTGGTAAGTATTCATGAAAAAGGTAACATTAGTGAATGAGCAGCATGAATTCACGAAATAAACAACTAAGAATCTCACACAGTGTCCCTTGAAGTAAAAGAAAATTAAAAGCATATGATCCTACTGGAATCTTTCACAAGGACAATACACATATACTGTATATAGACAATAGACTACATACACGACACCAGAAATGTGTCATGTGAACAGCAAATCTGAAATGAAATTATTTAAACATTCAGAATTACTCGTATTTACTCGTAATTACATCAGAAAAGGATTTGTGTATTTCAGTGTGTGTGTGTGTGTGTGTGTGTGTGTGTGTGTGTGTGTGTGTGTGTGTGTGTGTGTGTGTGTGTGTGTGTGTGTGTGTGTGTGTGTGTGTGTGTGTGTGCGTGTGCCCGTGTGCTTGTGTGTTTGTCTGCACGCGTGCAAGCGTGTGTGCCTGCGTTTGTGTGTGTTTGAGAAAGTATGTGTGAGAAAATGCAAATCAGTGAAAGCTCACCTCAAATCTCACCTATCATTCGGCACAGTGCTTATTTGACTAATGTATGAATCAAATAACCGATCAAACAGCACAAAAAAGCTATCCAATCATCAAGCCATATTCCCTTTCCTTTCCCACTTCCCTTCCCTCTCCCCTCACTCACTGTCAGTGTTGCCAGATTGGGCGGGTGCCAGCCCAATTGGGCTACTTGGGATGAGCGTCTGCGGGTAAAAATGTGAAAAATTGGCCATTTCGCGTTTTTTTTTCAGCCGTTTTGGGCCCATAGAAGTCAGTGTACTGTAATTTGTTGATTTTGGGCGGAATTTAGCGCATTTTGGCGTTTTTTGAGAAGCTTTTGGCCGGGATTTGGTCAGACACATCTGGCAACACTGCTCACTGTCATATGCACTGATGGGATCTGCGCCGTATGCAAAAACCCCAATGAAAGCGACACCTGAACGACTATAATCTTGCAAGGAACCTTTGATTGCCTTTGCACATAACAGGGAATACCTAATGAGCTCAAATAAAGAGAGCGGTCGTCTCCGATTCATCCATCCTGCAGAATCCGAGACGAGGGGGGAAAAAAAGATAGAAGGGGCAAAAAGAGCAAAACAATGGGGCAAAAGCAATGTATAGTGTCAGGGCAGAAAGAAATGAACAAAATGAACAAAAGAATTAAGGAAAAAGGAAATATATAATGTCGGGTTGAAATTGAAAAATAGAAGGGGCAAAATGAGCATAAGAATGGGGGTAAAAGCAATATACTGTATAGTGTCAGGACAAAAAAAAATGAACAAAAGAATTTAGGAAAAAGGAAATATGGGCTATAATGTCGGGTTGAAATTGAGTAGTGTGAACTAATTACGCAATCATTTCTCGAAGTCTTGGCATTAGCAGCCTCATCCGTTCAGGCCTGGCAGTACAACAGCAATTAATTCGGTGTTGTGTGTCGTGTGCTTCTGAAACGGCGTTTTACAGATAAACGCTTCTTGTTCTGGTGACATCGCTGTCACCCTCCGAGAAACAGATCACGTGGAATGAGGAAAAAAGAGGGAGGGAGGAAAGAATACAAGGGAGGGAAAAAGAGGAATGTGGAAAAAGTACGTATTGTTTATTGGGTGTATATGAAGAGTTCAAATGCAAAACCCCCTAACTCCATTTCTGAAGACCTGCACTTCTATATTTCCAAAGAACCCAGTTGTTGGTTTGGTTTACATTTATCTAATTTATAATACATATAAATAGTTATATTACATGAATAAAATATAAAAATATGCAATTTTGATAGCTTTGTAGTGAATAAAAAGATTTAAGAATTAAGATTATTTTCTGAAAAGGCACTTAGGGGTTTTGCATCTGAACTCTTCATGTGTGTGTGTGTGTGTGTGTGGGGGGGGGGGGGAATGAAGGAATACAAGGCAGGAGGGAAAAAGAGGGATGTGGAAAGAAAAAGGGAAGACGAGAGAGGGCAGATGACAAATGAAGAAAGGAGAAAAGCAGGAAAGCAGGGAAGAAGGAGAAAGAGAAATGAACTGTCTACAGCACGGCTTCTTTTCGTCCCTTTTTTATTCTTGTTAAGAGTCTCCACTCAAGACACGCGCTCCGTGTCCTACATTCATGACATTTTCTGGAGCTTGAAAGCCAGTTTCTCTCTCTCTGTGTTTTCTCTTCATCTCTGTCCGTCTCTCTCTTTATTCTGTTTTTTTTTCTCCATCTTTGGCTTCCATTTTGCTTTTATGCTCTGTACTCTCTTATGTTCTCTCTCTCTCTCTCTGTGCCGACGTCTTCTCTCTCTCTCTCTCTCCCTCTCTCTCTTTCTCTCTCACTCTCTCTCCATTCCTCTCTCTCATGTTCCTCCATGCTCACCCTCTCTCTCTCTCTCTCTCTGTCTTTGCGTATCTCTCTCTCTCTCTCTCTCTCTCTCTCTCTCTCTCTCTCTCTCTCTCTCTCTCTCTCTCTCTCTCTCTCTCTCTCTCTCTCTCTCTCTCTCTCATGTTCCTCCATTCTCCACTGAATAGCTAACAGACTAACAGAATGTACAAATAGTTCTTCATGTTAAGGGACCAAGAGCTCATGCATAATGGCTGTCTGGTAGTGACTGGGCCACTGGTTGCAGACAGTGTTGCCAGATTGGGTGGGTGCCCGCCCAATTGGGCTACTTGGGATGAGCGTCTGCGGGTAAAAACTGGAAAAATTGGCCATTTGGCGTTTTTTTCATTCGTTTTGGGCCCATATAAGTCAATGTAATTTGTTAATTTTGGGGAAGTTAGCACATTTTGGCGGTTTTTGAGAAGCTTTTGGGCGGTATTTGGTCAGACAAATCTGGCAACACGGGTTACAGATGTGGAAAGCTGTTGGTTGCAGCCACACGACATCTGTTTGGATGAGAACACTGTCAACCAGAAACTCAAGTCAAGTCAAGTCAAGTCAAGTTTATTGTCAATTTCTTTACATGCACTGGTCATACAAAGAATTTGAAATTGCGTTTCTTGCTCTCCCATGCAGACATAGACTAATCTAGGTAAGGACATAGACAGTATAGACATAGACAGTACTCATACATGGACATAAGACAGTATGGACGTAGACATTGCTCATACAGACATTTAAAGTGCAAGACTGGACAACAGAAGACTTGTAGAGAGCATACATTAGAGGAGGTATTTTGTTGTGCTTTTTCTAAAAGTCCTTTATAGCGTTCTGACATAGTAATAGTAGCATTTGAAGAAAATAAATAAATAATTAAAAAAAAAAAAAAGGTTTATTAAATACACCAGCAGCAGTATGTGTGTGTGTGTGTGTTTGTATGTGTTTTGTGTGCGTGTGTGTGTGTGTGTGTGTGTGTGTGTGTGTGTGTGTGTGTGTGTGTGTGTGTGTGTGTGTGTGTGTGTGTGTGTGTGTTTAGTGCAGGTAGAAAGTGCGGTGTGCGTCTGTGTGTGTGTTTGTGTACCTGTGTATGTGTGTGTGTGTGTGTGTGTGTGTGTGTGTGTGTGTGTGTGTGTGTGTGTGTGTGTGTGTGTGTGGTGTGTGTGTGTGTGTGTGGTGAGTTGTGTGTGTGTGTGTGTGTGAGTATGAGTTGTGTGTCAGTGTGTGTGTGTTTGGGTTTAGTGCAGAAAGTGCGGTGTGCTTGTGTGTGTGTGTGTGTGTGTGTGTGTGTCGGTGTGTATGTATGTGTGTGTGTGTGTGTGTGTGTATGTATGTGTGCATGTGTATGTTTTGAGTTAGTGCAGGTTGAAAGTTCAGTCACAGATGTAGTAGTGCAGGTGGAATGTTCAGTCGCAGATATGGTGGTGGGGATGAGGGGGGGAGCGTTGTCAGTGGCCTGGCTGGCTAGAGGCTGACAGTGAAGGGAGAGTGGGTTGAGTGTTCAGTATCTTGATTGCTTGATGCATCGTGCTGCTTGCGAGCCTGGTGGTACGGGAAACTCGTTATAAAATGCTAATTCTAACAGATTCCTTGTCGGTTTGCTGTTTTTATTCTCGTGCTCATCTCTGTAACAACGCTAATATAGCATGTGTGCAGTATTTCTCTCTTTCTATCTACAATATGCGGTTACATAATGCAACAATAATGTCATATGCACTAGTTCATGCACTAGTTCATCTACATCCGCCATGTAGTCTCCGTCTCATCTAGCACCCTATCCACCCAGGAGCCTCGGAAACCGCGCAGCTGTCTGCTTTGTAAAGCCACGCGTCCAACTCTCGCCTCCATCGACACATCTATGAACATTCTGACACTATGGACATTTTTCTATACTGCTTATTTCTTCAATGTGTGTATTTATGTTGACATTTTAAGTCTAATGATTTCTGCACGGTGTGGAGTTTTACCAGAACCGTCATTTCACTACAAGCTGTAGGCCTAACCTTGGTTATGGCTTTGTTCTGTATGTGACAAATAAAATACTCTAATAATAATAAATAATACATTTTATTTTTGAGCGCCTTTCAAAATACCCAAGGACACTTTACAATCAAAAACAAATACATAACAGTGGAGAAAGTATAACAAAGCTTCAGTGAATTAACAATAGGAGAGTAATAAAAATGCAAGAATAAAATAGAAATAAAAGTAACTTACAATAAAATAAATGTTTTTTAAAATAAGAAAAAAGAAGTAGAATGCATTTGAAAATAAAATAAAAATGAGTGGGAAAAATAATATGTAAAAAAAAATAAAAAAAAATAGACTGATAATTAAAATAACTCTCTACTCTCTGCTCTACTCATAGCCAAGACTTCTCTCCAGCTTCAACACCACAGTCCTGTGATGAAGACTGCTCTGCCAGTGGTATGCTTTACTATCCACTGAACTGACCTTGCCACGATTGCTCCACAGTACACACCATTACACAGAGACTGGTCTGATTCTGGTAACAAAGAAGTTACAACAGGGGTTGTATCTTAGCACATCACACAGCACAATGATTCAGAGTTTTGTAGTATGTAGCCTATACAAACTTCGCCAACAGCTAAGGATGCAGGACAGTCACTTGGTTGGCATCTATTCATGTTCAGTTGTTTTGTAAAGATGCTTCACTTTTGGGGGAAAAAAATACAAATCTTGAATTCTAGCGCCGCTTTTTATGTAGCAATGACAGTGGAGGCTGCAGTCTGGAAAGGGCAAAGTCGTCAAATGGAGTGTGTGTGTGTGTGTGTGTGTGTGTGTGTGTGTGTGTGTGTGTGTGTGTGTGTGTGTGTGTGTGTGTGTGTGTGTGTGTGTGTGTGTGTGTGTGTGTGTGTGTGTGTGTGTGTGTGTGTGTGTGTGTGTGTGTGTGTGTGTGTGTGTGTGTGTGTGCGTGCGTCTGTGCGTGCGCGCGTGTGTGTGTGTGTGCTCGAATGTGTTCAAATGTGTGTATTTGTCTTTGTAGTTGAGGGGAAAATAGATAGAGAAATCAAGGGAGAGATAGAGAGTGAGAGTGAGAGAGAGAGAGAGAGAGAGAGAGAGAGAGACAAAGAGAGAGACAGAGACAGGGAGAGCGACAGAGAGAGACAGGCAAACAGAGGAGAAGGGAAGTAGATATGGACAGTGAGAGAGAAAAAAAAAGAGAGAGAGAGAGAGAGAGAGAGAGAGAGAGAGAGAGAGAGAGAGAGAAGAGAAAGAGGAAGGAAATGAGAAAGTGGGAAAAGGTCATCTTCATTTGAAGTAATCCTTCCCAAAGGGCAGAGAAGAGGAGCATGTTTGACTGAGGCTGAGGTTCCCTTCCTCCTCCACCATTATAGAAGCATGTTTGACTGTGGCTCTCTCTCCCCTTCTCTTCCTCCTCCACCATTAGCCTATCAGGGGCCGGGGAGTGGAGTACTGACATCAAAAAAAATACTGGAATACCTCCAGATTGCAGACACAACCAATGTAGGCTGCCTTCCACCTTAACATTCATAGCATACAGTATGTTCATATTTCATTTCATTTCATTTATTTAAACTCGAAGAATCATTGAGGGCCCAGCCCTCATTTACAATGATGTCGAGTAAAACAAACAATTGCACATATAAAATCATATATAAACAACGAACATACACAATACACCATAAATCATATAAGAGATAAGAATTAAGACAAACTATGAATTAAAACTTATGAGTTAAAACAAGTGCAAGTATGTGATAAAAAACTTCCCAGTGTAACTTTAAAATGTTCTAATGGCACAAAGGCTTGAAGACCCATCCTTAGTTGTAAGTTATTCCAAACTGAAGGTCCACAGACACTAAAAGCTGTTTTACCCAGTTCTGTGCGGGCATAAGGGACCTCCAGTAAAAAATTGCTGCTGCGGGTTTGGTATGGGTTGGAGTGCCAAACTAAAAGAGATGAAATATAAAATGGGAGTTTGCCAGTGAGGGCCTTATAAATAAAAATAAAATAATGCATGTCCCTTCTGTGAGAAAGTGGAGCCCACCCAACTTTATCATATAACAGGCAATGATGTGTACTATATGGATCCCCAGTAATAAAACGAAGAGCTGAATGATAGACAGTGTCAAGTGCCTTCAGATTAGAGAGTGGTGCATGTCTGTAAATAATATCACCATAGTCAAGGGAAGACAGAAAAGTAGCTTCAATTAACTTTTTTCTGCAGAAAACAGGAAAGTGATATTTATTTCTGTGCAGGAAAGATAGCTTTTGTCTGAGCGTAGTGACAAGACAGTCAGTATGTTTCTTGAATGTGAACTTGTCATCTAGCCAGATTCCCAGGTACTTATAATGTGATACTCTCTCAATAACAGACCCATCTAAAGTAGATATATTAAAATCATTTTTCATGCCATGCTTAGATCGAGTAAAGACCATACATTTAGTCTTGCTTACATTAAGTAGAAGCTTAAGACTAATGAAGGCATTTTGTAGGATATTAAAAGACTGCTGCAATTTCTCCAAGGCTAGCTGTACAGAATCCGCAACACAATACAAAATTGTATCATCTGCATATAGATGAATAGAGCAGTTGGAAAGGAGAGAAAGTATGCTATTTATGTACATGGTGAAGAGTACCGGACCTAATACTGAACCTTGTGGGACCCCTTGGTTATTAGCAGGGGGTCAGATTGAGTATTACCCAATTTTACAGTATGGTGTCTGTTTGAAAGGTAGCTCTGGAACCATTTACAGGCACTTGCATTAAAACCAATACCAGGCAGAATTTGTAGAAGCAGAGAATGGTCCACGGTGTCAAATGCTTTGGATAAGTCCACAAAGATGGCAGCACAATGTTTTTTCTTGTCAAGAGAAGTGATAATATCATCCATTACTTTAGTAGCAGCAGTAACTGTACTATGTTTAGGCCTAAAGCCTGATTGGAGAGGGCTCAAAATATTATTGGTATTTAGAAATTCTTTGAGCTGATCATTTACCAACTTCTCTAGTATTTTTGAGAGACACGGTAGCTTGGATATTGGTCGATAGTTGTTAGGGTCAGTCTTATCACCCCCCTTGTGCAACGGGGTAATGTGTGCAAATTTCCATAGTGTAGGGACAACTCCAGTGGAAATAGAAAAATTGAAAATGTGCAATAATGGCTCTGCTATTATATATGCCGCAGTGCGAAGAAAAGGGGGATCTAGCTGGTCTTCTCCAGTGGATTTGCGACTATCAATTGCTAATAAAGCAGATAGCACTGTATGCTTAGACACAGGATGAAGCCTGAATTCCAGATCATCGTCTCTGACATTGTCTCTGATACGCATATCATGTCCAGCCCTAGGCATAAAGGAATGATTATTGCTATTGTCAAAACTTTGACTGGCTAAAGAAAAATGTTTATTAAGAGCACTGCAAATGTCTGATTTGTCTTGTAGTAGACAATCATCAAACTTAATTGAAGAAGGCATAGGTGTAACAGATTTATTGTTTTTGTAATTTACAGCCTTCCAGAATTTTGCAGGATCTGAGTACGAACTAGAGACAAGGTTAAAGTAATAGTCAGATTTAGCCTTTCTTACAGATAATGTACATCTGTTCCTGATTTTCCTGAAACTTGTCCAGTCGGAGGCATCCTTGCTCCTCCTTGCTAATGACCAAGCCTTATTTCTTGACTGAAAAAGAGAGGAGAGTTCAGGGGTGAACCATGGGTTTGTTCTACTTATTTACTCTTATCTTTTTAAAAGGTGCATGTTTGTCAACAATGCAAATAAATGAGTTTGAGAAAAACTGTAGAGCCAAGTCAGCATCAGGAATTTCAGTTGTTAGATGAATGTCACTTTCATAGAGATCATTTAAAAAAGCTTGCTCATTAAAATGTTTCATAGTTCTTTTAACCAAAATGTGAGGCAGTGCTTTGGTTAGAGTGCTGTGCCTAATACAGGCAATGGGACAGTGGTCGCTGACCCCTAAATCAAAAACACCACTTGCGCTAATTTTGTTCATCTTATTTGTAAAAAGTAGATCAATAAGAGATGATTTGCTAAGGTTCTTAGAGTTTGGTCTTGTTGGATCATTAATAAGTTGATCCAAAAATAGACTCGAGAAAACATCTCTAAGATGTTTGGAGGCATCAGTTAGCCAGTCAATATTAAAATCCCAAGAACTAGAACTTCTGAGTCAGTGAATCTAGATATCAATTCTGCCAGCTGATCTATGGATTTAGAATCAGCTGACGGGGGTCTATAGATCCCAACTATTATGAAGGAGTTGTTATTGGTGCCATAATGAACCTTGAGTGCAATAAATTCAAAGGATTTAGGTTCACTTAAGGAATACAGAAATGTGACAGAAAAATGTGACTTCACGTAAATAGCCACACCCCCACCCCTCCCAACCCTGTCAATTCTAAATAAATTGTAGCCTGAAAGGTTGACTTCAGAGTCATCAATTTCACTCTTCAGCCAAGTTTCTGATAAAACCAAGATATCAGTGTTAGTTTGAGCAATTAAAATATTTAGGTGGTCCATTTTATCTCGTTGCAATATACTTCTGATATTGAGGTGGATTAACCCAATGCCTTTTCTGTCCTTAAAAACACATGGATTGTCCAAGCGAACAACGTCAGGGGTAGACTCCAATGGACATGTAGCATTCATGACTTCAGGGCTTAGTCCATTATTGAGAGGGATATCAGGAGAAGAAATAGGAAGGACAGTCTCTGGCAGGGAGATATCATTGCAGATGGGCAGGCTTTGACATTTCCGAGGAGCCATCTGCTGGCCAGAGGAGGTATTTGAATGGGAGGGTGAGCAAGCAGCAGCAGAACGAAGTGATCTGACATTAAGAAGGGCCATCTGTAGGTGATGAGAGGGGCTACTTATTGCCTGTGTAGTTTGATCCCCAAGTGATACAGCAGGAGAGGGAGAGCTGCAATTATCAGCAGGACCCATAGTAGAGCTGGGTGTGTTTGTGAACTGGATTGGGTCATGCTGTGTTGAATGTCAAGGTGTGCTGAAAGCAATGAACTGAATAAAGTTGGTGGTTAGCTCTAGTAGGCCCAGTTTGTTTGGATGCACCCCATCAGATCTATATAAAAATGATTTGGTCCAGAATATATCAAAATTAGCAATAAAATCATGACCAGCTAGATTGCAGAATTGTTTCAGCCAGGTATGGAGACTATGCAATCTGCTGAAACGCTCTGAATTACTGGAGCTAAGTGGGATAGGGCCTGACATTATGCAGCGTTTCCCGAGGCTTTCAACAGTGAGACATAACGTCTCCAGCTCATTCTGTAGCTTCACAGAGTTCCGGGCCATGACGTCATTTGTCCCCACGTGAGCAATGACAGTGTTTACGGAAGAATGTCTGTTCAATAGGGACGGAATGAGATGAGAGATGTCAACAACCCTTCCTCCCGGGATACAGTACGTGATAGCACTAGGAATAATCAGATCTCTGACAATCGAATCACCAACAATGAGAATTTCAGGAGGGCATTGAACATCGCGGTTAAAGTGTATAGAGGTGCGAGGAGGAAGTTGTAGACCATCTGGACGCTGAGGGACGCTGTCAGCCGTGGACAACGCCGGTGGTGTTTGACACGGGCTACACAAGCTAACGACACCAGCATCATTAGCCAACAGAGGCATCGCAGTAGCCCGATGGCTTGACAAGCTATCCGCTGTTGGAGATGTAGAGGCCATGCAATCTGCTGCGGCCATCGTTGGAGAAGAGATTCTGAGCCGCTTATCAGAAACGCGCTCTGGACTCGAGCCGTCGCTGTCTGCAGACCTGTTGCGCTTGGAGGTAACTTTGCGAGCTACATGTTGACGCGGTGATGGATGGCCTGGCCTGAGCCGCTTATCAGAAACGCGCTCTGGACTCGAGCCGTCGCTGTCTGCGGACCTGTTGCGCTTGGAGGTAGCTTTGCGAGCTACATGTTGGCGCGGTGATGGATGGCCTGGCTGGATAGCAGGCGAGGGGCAAGATTCGCTGCCCTGTTCATCCGGACATCCAGATCCACTCCGACGTGGGGCAGGCGACGTAGGGAGATCAGCAAGAGGAGCAAAGGCGTTGTGGAGCACTAGATCCGAAACAGCCCCAGTCCGACACGCCGCGACAGGAGGAGGGCGGCGGCGAGACTTGCCAGCAGCTACCGTAGACCAGGCAGAGCTACCCGGGGCGGGGGTCATGGAGACATCCGTGGAAGGCCCAGGTAGTGGCGGATAATCAAGCGAGGTAAGCCGTGCACCAAGATCTGCTTGTTGTTGTAGAACGACTGAGATAAGTTTCTCAATCGAAGCCAAGTCCATTTTTATTTCAGTCCAGACAAGGCCTGTAGACATTGGGCTAGCGTTTTGCCGAACCTCAACAGCCTCAGTGGCCGCCATCGCTACTTTGTCTTGCGTCCTCCTAAGCGTGCTCACCTGGGAGACCTGTGTCTTGTCCCCGTCGGTGACGGCCTCGCCCTGGTACTCCAGCACGCAGGAGTCGATGAAGCGCTCCAGTTCCTCGATCTCCTGCGAGCGCGTGCTGCCCGCAGCGCACATGCTCACTCAATTCAGACGCATGCATATGCATTGGCACAGTGGCCATTCATCAATACATTACTCATTCATGAACACAAGTAAACATTCATGACAATAGATATACACAATGAACACTCATGGGTATTTGAACACTCACTCCACAAGGGTATTTCCATTCATATATAATTCATGACTATACACACAATGAACACTGATGAGCAGAATAAAATTACAGATCTTTTCACCGCAATGTTATTAACAGTCGGCTAGCTGATCACTTCCTCAAGGATATCTTCATTCATATGTAAATAAGAAGCGATTTACTGCATGTAAAATGAATATATGCAGACCTTTACTTTCGGATCATGCAATGTACGATATATCTTGTCCATTTTAAACCTTTAGGAGTGTACTGTCACACCAGTGTAACGGGAATATTCGGGCAGTGAAAGTTCTATAGAATTCTGGGCGCCATAAAATACAATTTGGAATTTTAGAATATTGCATTGTTATCACCCAGTGAGCAGACTGAACGTCTTCTGATTGGCTGAGCAGGTGTCCTTTATTCCCCGGTAGCAGGACACCTATGATGTCACGCGGGCGTGCGGGCGTCTTAAACTTAAGTTGCTTCTTTTCTAACCTTCTGGCGAAGTGCCGTTACTAGTTCTATCGCATCTGGTTGTCTAGTCAAGACTGCGTCGTTAGTTCTATTGCATCTGGTTGTCTAGTCAAGACCCCGTTACTAATTCTATCACATTTGGTTGTCAAGTCAAAAACCCAGTCGTCAATTCTATCGCATTTGGATGTCAAGTCACCCCAACATTTTGCCACGTCCTTACATGCCTCCGATAGAGGCGCGACTCACTAGATTAGGAAGCGGTGCCCATAGCAACGTACCAAGCGCAGTGGTGAATCTACTTTCTCACGAAGCCTTAGATCAACATATTAATAAATTAATACTTAAATGCTGGTAACCGGGTGATAAGCGGAATAGCGGCCTTCGAGTTGTCCCGATATCAAGGGAAAATGGACTTGGCGAAGCGAACGTCGGGCTGTTTGGAATGCTCCGCCTCGTCCATTATTTCCCTTGATATCAGGACACCTCGTCGGCCGCTATTCCATACTTACAGAGCACATTCTTTTTATAGAATGTTCAAAACCCCACACTCTGAAATGTTAAAGAGCCATTGCCCCATCCTGTGCCATTCCAGCATCCATTCATGGCCATGGTTCCATTGGTCCATATGATTTCAAGGGGACCTGTAGCAGATCTGTATGGAGGCATTGACCGTGACCAAATACTCTGCCAGAAATCACGTTGTCTATGGTTATTATTGCAACCTATTTTTAGCTCTCTTCGTCCAAACCCCCACCACCACAATCACATCATTGCTCTGTCCGTCCCCTCTCCCTCTCACATATTTCTCTCTATCCCTCTTTCTCATAACCTTTTGATTTCTTGTTCCCCCTCCCTCTCTTCTTCTGACTTATCCCTCCCTCCCTCTCTCTCTCTCTCCCTGTCTCTCTCTCTCTCTCGTTCTCTCTCTCCTTCCTTCCCCCATCTTCTTGTTCTAGCTTCTTGTTCTTCTCCTGTAATTCTACCTGTCTCTCTTAATATGTTGATTCCCCCGCACGTCAGATTGAATTATTTCATTGTGGGCTGTGGGTTTTAATAGCCATGCCAAGCTACAGGGGAGCCTGACTGTGAGGGTGGAGAGGAGAGGAGAGGAGAGGAGATGAGAGGAGAGGAGAGGGCGAGGGGAGGAGAGGAGAGGAAGCAGTGAGAAGGAAAGATGGGAGGATGAGTGGAGGAAGAGATGAGGAGAGGAGAAGAGAAGAGAAGAGAAGAGAAGAGAAGAGAAGAGAAGAGAAGAGAAGAGAAGAGAAGAGAAGAGAAGAGAAGAGAGGAGAGGAGAGGAAGCAGGGAGAAGAAAAGGAGATGGGAGGATGAAGAGGAGAGGAAGAGATGAGGGCAAGATGGGAGGAGAGCTAGAGGAAAAGAAGAGGGCAAAAGGGGAAGAGAGGAGGATGAGAGGAGGAGAGGAGAGGAGAGGGCAGAAGGGGAGGAGAGGAGGATGAGAGGAGAGGAGGAGAGGAGAAGAGTCGACCTGACCTGTCTTAATGATGCAACTGCTAAAAATTCCACATTGATTTGACAGGTTTACCAGGCAGACACTCCGCTGGCATGGGCCAACTGGCAGACATCCCGGCTAAGTCCGATATAACCCCAACATAGTCCCAGTCAGGGCTGGACTGGCCATCTGGCATAGCGGATATTTCCCGGTGGGCCCCGCACCCTTGTGGGCCCCTATTTTCAGAAATGTACTGTATATTTATATTCTTTTTTCTTCACATTTCTGACAATAGGGGTGCACTGCCCACCGGTGAGTCAGTTTTGTGTTGCTAAATATGAGGGGCCCCTTTGAGCCAAAAGTGCCCGGGCCCTATTTCTCCCCCAGTCTAGCCCTGGTTCCAGTCTCAGCCCCAGCCCCAGCTTCGATCCTGTCCCAGTTTGCCTCCTCTTCTTCAGCATCACTCATCTTCCAGCCCCCCCTCCACTCCAGATATCAGTCCGGAGGTATTAGGAGGTAATGGGGAGGCACACATTAAAAAGACAAAGAGAGAGAGAGGCATATTAGAGAACACTGCCAAAGCTCTCTCAGGGAGAGAGAAAGAAGAGGGGGATGAGGGGGGGGGGGGGTAGATGGTTTAAGATTCAGTGACTGCATTTTAGGGAAACTGCCAAAGCTCTCTTGTGAGGAGAACCAAGATGAGGAGGAGTAGAAAGAGGAGGATGAGGAGGAAGAGTAGAAAGAGGAGGATGGGGAGAAATGTGAGTAAAAAGAAGAGGGTGAGTAGTGGGAGGTCATGATGAGGGGGATGAAGAGAGAGAGAGAGAGAGAGAGAGAGAGAGAGAGAGAGAAAGAGAGAGAGAGAGAGATGACGATAAGGAAGAGAAAGAGTGTGGGTATAGAAGAAGAGAGAGGAGAGCAACAGATGTTCTCAGGCTCTCATGAGGGTTTGTTAGCGTCTACACACACACACACACACACAGACACACACACACACACACACACACACACAGACACACACACACACACACACACACTGCTCGCACGCACACACACGATTCTTCCTGTCTTTGAGTTGGCATGAGAATGTACTCTCACACAAATTATCTGAGGAGATCATTATTCATTCACATCAAGGTCAGTCAGCAACAGCACTGTCTTGACACGTACCGTATGCACGGACACACACACACACACACACTTTCATTGCCTCTTTCATTTGCATTAAAGCTAGAGTATTTCCATGACTATCCTCTATAGTATTGAATCTATTATTCTCACAGTGGAGTCAGAATAATCTAAACATCAGTCTTATATGCAAATCATAGTTCTGATGTGCCGATTATGACCACAAAATGATGATGACATTGGGCTGTTTTGTTTGTCTGTTACAATACATCACAATTACACTTCAGGCGCTTTTATCAAAAGTGACCTACAGGGTATTGTTTATTAGCCTGGCGACGCCATCCTGTCCTTCCACCCAAAGATTTTTGCTCTGCATATAGACTGGCGAAAGCCTCCTCGCTCGGTTCGCTCACTGTTTAGCCAATCAGCAAGAACTCACTGACGAAGTCCATACTGATTGGTTAAGGTAACACTATTCACCCTTTTGTCTTGCTATTTGTAAGCTTTTGCAAGACCATATCGTAACAGACATGCTAATAAAGCACAGCTTGAATTTTTATCTGAATTCGGGACTCGGATTTAAATGGCAGATTAAGCTCAGACCATCTCCCACCCTCCATGGAGACGGGTTCCTCTTAGCTTTCGCCAGACTGCTTGACGGAATCAACAGACTGCTTTCGTGCAGGATAATTGTCTATAGTCCCTGGAGCAATGTGGACGTAGGTGCTCATGTGCACATCCACCCAGTAGGGAAGGAAAGGATTGGTAAGGGTTGGGGATCGAACCTGTAACAGTCCAACAACCTAACCATTACAGCCTGAATGCCCCTTGTGTCAAGCTCATTAGTCCAAACAGTCAGAGAAAGCTCGTACATCAGTAGCACAGGTGCTGGACCAAACATAAGATAACTGAAAGGAAAATAAAGGTCCGCAACACTGTTTGATGCTCCCAAAAA
>NC_085869.1:6727982-6730482 GCF_034702125.1 Engraulis encrasicolus | reverse complement strand
CTTACACAGAATATGAGATGAAGGCGTGGAGACAGTACAGTGAGTACACTCATCATGACTTGGTCATTTGTCTAATGCATACATTATTATTGCTCTCGCAATTCCCAGCCGTGATTATGGTTCATCCTCTTTGCAAAGCTCCAGTGTCAGTCAATGACAAATGGACGGCTTTTCGCCCCCCATTGTTCACGTCATTGATTTATTGATTGATGGATCGGTTCCTTCCCAAACTTGTTTCATTGTTATTTATCACTGCTGCCCTTGAGGTTCACGTTAATATTGCAGTAGGTTTCACAAATCTATATGTTGTCGTTTGTTGTTAAAGGTTAGCCTTGAATGTCCCGTGAGAGTTTTTCGATATTGGTATTCAGTCTAGTTCACCTTTTCTTAACAGGCATTAATAATTCAGGTCTTTGTAATGATTGCCCTATGATGTCACTGGTTCTCCCCTTCCTATTTGTGGATACATATTTTGTGAATGCCACTACTTACAGTGTACAGTGTCAAGTGGTACAGTTTATCTGTGCTCTTTGCCATTTTAAGGTGTTCTTTGACGTAATACGTGATCTAGAAAAGTTATTTTCCACGGTGTCTGGCTGTTTATGCTCAACTTCCTGGACTAAACCTTGGACACGTTCAGGCTGACAGATAACCGATACACGTTTCCCACCTACCTACCACCTACACTTGAATGGCTGGTGTGTTCTGGATCTCTGAGTGCGTTGCAATATGCGACCTTGCCTCCTCCACTTGCCTCCTCCACTTGCTTCTCGTCATGATGACATCACTGACAACAGCATTATATTTCAATATCTTGCAAAAGTTCAATTGTAGAGTCTTTTTCTCATTTGCAATTGGGATGGTGAATGAAAAACAGTCCCTCAAAAGTTGTTGTGGCTAGGCTGACAGCTGGGAAACTTTATCGTTTTCTCCACGGAGGAGGGGCCAGGAGGTGGGACGAGGAGACAAGCGCAAGTGGAGGAGGCAAGGTCGCATATTGTAACGCACTCTCTGTAGACTGGAAGCTCAGGAGCCATTCAGGCAGCATGCCCACACAGCAAGGCGTATTCACAAGAAGGTCAAACCTACTTAATGTTTCAGTGGGGCACCTAACAGCGGTGTAGTCTACTTTTTTGAAGTGGGTATACTGTATATTCTAGCATTTTTTGAAGTGGGTATACTGTATATATGCATGCTATTCTAAACAACGGATCTATGCATGCTATTCTAAACAACGGATCAATCCATTTTAAGTGGGTATACTGAAGTCCCTAAAATTTAGAAGTGGGTATACTCCGTATGCCTGCGTTCTACGTAGACTACACCACTGGCACCTAAGTCACGCCCTTCTACTTCCGATCCGTGGGGCTGGAGCTCTCAAAATTTTGAATGAGAGTTAATGGAGCGAGTCAAGCTAAATCCTCATCCCGTTTGGCATGTGCTCCGGATTTCACATATGATGACAGTGAATTTGAAAGGTTTGGATTTGCGTCGTAAGACCACTCATTTTCGACACGCAAGAAACGTTATTTTAGCTTTTATGCAAAACTGTGTTAGAGACTACACGTGCGCCTCGCATATCTGACGTGAACCGAGGCACAGCCAACCCTACCGCTGCACTGCGGCTTAAGTGGCTGCACGTCGGACATGCGACGTCTTATGTAGTCCAAATAATTACATATTTTTGCACAGACATAACTCAAAAATCGCTTGCCAAGTGAAGTCAACAAGCACACGATTGGTTGTTATTAATTCTGAGGCACAGCATATGTGTGATCGATGGGGAAATGCGAGGTGGATTGGAAAATAGCTTTGATCAGTCCATTACAGCCCAGTCAAAAGTTTTTTTGCGTTCCCAGCCCCACGAGCCGCCCTGAAAGGGTGGAGACTTAGGTGCCCCATTAAATGTGACACACCGTTATACAGTAGACTCCGATGAAACTGAAGGGCAAGGGGGGACCTTTGATGTCATCATACACCAATCATAATAGCGTTCCTCATTGACACATTCAGAGCTGCATAAAATAAGACCTACTTGTTTTATTTCAATGTAGCATGCAATGTGAACCAAGAATCCGGAAGACGTCTTCGTTGCAGTCAGACAGCTAAGCACTGTCTGCCATTGAGAAGTGTCAGTCCTGGATTAAGAAGTAAACCGCTTGTCACGTGGTACCTGAGATATATTGTACCTGTGTTGAGTAATCATTACAATTAGAGCTGGTTGGATCAATCTCATGGCAAGGTTTTTACTCACCCTGAATTGTAGTGTGAAAGCATTGCCATGCCAGTAAGTAATTCCATTAGCAACAATATAAGTGTGATCTAAACTCCAAAAACTTCAAATAATCTCACCAAAGTCATTGTAGAAACAAATTTGGTATAAAAAAATGTAATGCTAATGAGGATCGCACAGATTCTGGGTATGAAACAAAAAATTGAATTGTTGTTTTTAAGATATGGTATAGTGTACCAGGGGAAATCACCAACGTAAAATACAACT
>NC_085869.1:6712982-6722982 GCF_034702125.1 Engraulis encrasicolus | reverse complement strand
GTACCTCTCTCTCTCTCTCTCCCTCTCTCTCTCTCTCTCTCTCTTTGTCTCTTTTTCTGTTTCTCTCTCTCTCTCTCTCGCTCTCCCTTTACATCTCTCTCTGATCTTTCACTCTCTTCCTTTCTTCCTTCATGCCCCCCTCTCTCTCTCTCCTTCCCTCTTCCCTCTCTGCACCTCTCTCTCTCTCTCTCTCTCCCTCCTTCCCTTCATCCCTCCTCCTTCTCCGCACCTCTCATCTTGAGTTATGAATGATGGCATCCGCTGGGGATCGGGCAGGAGCTGGTCGGCCCCTCGCTTGCTTGTGATGCATTAAGGTGACATGATTAGCCCATGCTCCTCGGCCTCTCTGTCACACGCTTGATAGGTGGGACACCGAGGTCCCCCGAGGGAACACACCAATCATTTAGCACCACACGTGTCTGTCCTGTCACCCTATACGCCGCGCTGGCTACACTGATGCACAGTGTAGATGCTGAACACATGCCATGTACTCATCCACTCATTACCAGGGCTGAGCTGGGGGAGAAATAGGGCCCGGGCACTTTTGCCTTAATAAAGGGGCCCCTCATAATTAGCGGTGCAGAACTGACTCGCCAGTGGGCCATGAATGCTTGATAGGTGGTACGCCGAGGTCCCCGAGGGGAGGGAACTCACCAATCATTTAGCACCACACGTGTCTGTCCTGTCGCCCTAGGGGTGGAGTGGGGGAGAAATGGGGCCCGGGCACTTTTGGCCTTTGGCCTTTTGGCCCCTTATAATTAGCGGTGCAGAACTGACTCACGGGTTGGCACCGCACCCTCGTGGACCCCTATTTTCAGACATGTAATAAATAAATAAATACATAAAAAAAATGCAGGGCCCACCGGGAAATGGCCCGCTATGCCAGATGGCCAGTCAAGCCCTGTGTCACCCTATACGCCGCGCTGGCTACACTGATGCACAGTGTAGATGCTGAACACATGCCATGTATTCATCCACTCATTACCAGGGCTGAGCTGGGGGAGAAATAGGGCCCAAGCACTTTTGCCTTAATAAAGGGGCCCCTCATAATTAGCGGTGCAGAACTGACTCGCCAGTGGGCCATGAATGCTTGATAGGTGGTACGCCGAGGTCCCCGAGGGGAGGGAACTCACCAATCATTTAGCACCACACGTGTCTGTATGTCGCCCTAGGGGTGGAGTGGGGGAGAAATGGGGCCTGGGCACTTTTGGCCTAAAGGGGTTCCTCATAATTAGAGTTGTAGAACTGACTCAAGGGTGGGCCCCCATATCCTCGTGGGCCCCTATTTTCAGAAATGTTAAAATATGGCGAAATATAGTGAAAGTAGGGACCCAAGAGGTTGCAGGGCCCAACGGGAAATGCCCGCTATGCCAGATGGCCAGTCCAGCCCTGTGTCGCCCTATACGCCGCGCTGGCTTGATGCACTGTGTAGATGCTGAACACATGCCATGTATTCATCCACTCATTACAATGATTGGTCACTTGCTCGGAATATTGGAACATGAATTCCCTTCCGGAACACGCGGTTAGATGTTCCGGAATATAGATGTTCTATAGATGATCTAGATGTTTTTTGAGTGTTTAGTGGTGATGGTGGAGCTCCTGAGTTATAGCATGCATGACTGGCATTGCTCCATACTCCCTCCAGCAGGTGAGGTGATGCAATACCCCTTTATGCTCTTCCACCACCACCGTCCTGTCTATCTTGCATGCCTGCTGTTCAAACATTGTGTGTGTGTGTGTGTGTGTGTGTGTGTGTGTGTGTGTGTGTGTGTGTGTGTGTGTGTGTGTGTGTGTGTGTGTGTGTGTGTGTGTGTGTGTGTGTGTGTGTGTGTGTGTGTGTGTGTGTGTGTGTGTGTGTGCGTGCACCCCTGTTAGCTGAAGGAGTGTTATTGCTCTCTCTCGCTCGCTCTGTGTGTGTGTGTGTGTGTGTGTGTGTGTGTGTGTGTGTGTGTGTGTGTGTGTGTGCGTGTGCGTGCGTGCGTGTGTGTGTGTGTGTGCGTGTGTGTGCAGGCACATGTGTGCTGCTGTCCTACTCTATCTGTATGTATCTAAGTTGTGTGTGTGAGAGAGAGTCCGTGTGTCGTGTGGGTCCTTGTCTGTGTGAGTGAGTATGTGTCCTTGCCTCTGCATGTACTGTATGGTTGATCAGATCAGCAAGTGAAAAGACCTTTTTCAGCGTGTGCTTGATAAGAGTGGAGATGGTGTGTGTGGAGTGGACCAGACATCTGCCTGCCTATACCTACTAAAGGTCACAAGGACTGGTACAGTGTGTTAGAGATGGCATAGTGTAGGATATGTTCTGTATATCTCCTATGCACTGTGTTTTTGCTAGTGGTGTTATGCTATGTCCTCAATTGTGAGTCACTTTGGTTATAAAGCGTCCAAATGCAATGTAATGTAATATAAAGGAAAGAATGACCTGTCAAGTGAAAACTTGTGGACAACCAGATTAGATTTTAAAAAGATGTTATCCGATGAACAGAAGATATCTAGAGACAGGAAGGTAAGGTCTGTACTCTTTGGATCCCTTTTTTTTGTCGTCATAATTCTCTACTCATTCAAGCTCACCTTAGAGGAGCTATACTTGCGACATGTTCAAATAGGTGGGAACACATACCGGTAATAGTTAATGTTTGCTGTGGAGTGCTGTGGCACAATGACAATGTGTGTTGGAGTCTCAGGTGGGCTTTCACTTTCTTTCACTAAATGTCCTTTATTTCTTGCTTGAGACTGTGACGTACATGGGCAAGTGAAAAGACCTTTCTCAGCGTGTATGTGCTTGATAAGAGTGGAGATGTTGATTGCCCTCTGGTTGTGTACGTGGACCAGACATCTGCCTCTACATACAGTGTATTAAAGGTCACAAGCTGGTACAGTGTGTTAGAGATGGCATAGTGGATAGAATGGCCATGCCAGTCTGAGGATATTTTTGCACAGGGGTCCCCAACCGTTATGGCTATACCCAAGGACTACTGAGGCAGAGGCGGATTTTCCATTAGGCAAACCTAGGCAAATGCCTAGGGCCCCGACCAAATCTGTCCTCCATAGGGGCCCCAGCTGTCACACCAGTCGCGATAAACACACAAAAAGTAGGCTTTGTCACATGTGCAAAGTAATCGAAAATACATACAGTATGAGAGGGAAAAAACATTAATAGCACCAAAACACAGAATTTCATGTCTATATAAGGATTTTGAGGGCCCCATGTTGATATTTCGCCTAGGGCCCCAAATGGCTAGATCCACCCTTGTACTGAGCGCTACCCGAGGGCTACTTGTTTATCCAAAATCCTCTACCAATAAGTTGACATCTTTCTCAAGTCACACTATGATTGAATAGTCTGCTTATATGTTATAAAATATTCTTTATAGATGAAGAGAAGTATTAACTGTGACTTAAATCTTATAGTCCTCACTATCTATTAACATCCTTGGTGGACACCTGAGAAGCTCCTGGAGGGCTACTTGGCGCCCGCTGACACCACGTTGGTGACACCTGCTCTAACACGTTCTTCACTGTAAATCAGTGTTTCTTAAACTTTTTCTGACCGAGAAACACTCTGTCCCCCCAAAAATGTTCAGGGACCACCTGTCAACTTAATTCACAGTTGACGGGTGCTAATTTGGCACTGCTAATTTTGATGCAGATCACTTACTTTTTATTAACATTACAAGCATGTCTTATTGTGGTAAAAGTAGTACTACAGCTATGTTTAGCTTTGTAATAATGTTACAAATAATGTCAATTGCTAGCTTGTCTTGAAAAAGTACAAATCCCCTCGTGGACCACCAGTGGTCCCCGGACCAAACTTTGAGAATCACTGATGTAAATGAAAACTTGTGGACAACCAGATAGACGTAAAAAGATTTGAACCAATAAACAGAAGATATCTAGAGCAGTGTTTCCCAACCTTTTTTTTATCTTACGTACCCCTTAAGCCTTTTTGTCATACCATGAGTACCGCCTTACTCATGCTCTATATCCTAATGTGACTATGCTCCGTACATTTTTTCAGTTTTCCAAGTACCCCCTGCAGTGTGCTCGCGTACCCCTGGTTGGGAAACACTGATCTAGAGCAGTGTTTCCCAACCTTTTTTTTCTCATGTACCCCCTAAGCCTTTTCGTTGTGCCATGAGTACCCCCTAACTCATATTTTACATCACTTTTTCTATTGCTGTGTGACTATGCTCCATGTATTTGTTAAAATAAAAAATGTTCCAAGTACCCCCTGCAGTGTGCTCGCGTACCCCTAGTGCAGTGATTCTCAAAGTGTGGTCCGGGGACCACTAGTGGTCCGCGACAAAGCTCAGGTGGTCCGCGGGGGGATTGCTACTTGTCCAAAGACAAGCTAGAAGTAGGCTATATTCATGAAATTATTGCAAAGCTAAATATAGCTAGTCATATTTTCACCACAATAAGACAGGCTTGTTAATGTGAACAACAAATAAGGGATCTGCATCGATATTAGCACCGGTCAACTGTCAATTCAGTTGTCAGGTGGTCCCTGAACATTTTTGGGAGGACAAAGTGGTCCTCGGTCAGAAAAAGTTTGAGAAACACTGCCCTAGTGGTACACGTACCCCTGGTTGGGAAACACTGATCTAGAGACACGAAGGGAAGGTCTGTACTCTTTGGATCCCTTACTTTTGTTGCCATAATTCTCTACTCATTCAAGCTCACCTTAGAAAACCTATAGGCTTTTGACTTGTTAAAATAGGTGGCCAGGTTCACATAGCAAATGTCCTTTATTTCTCGCTTGAGACTGTGACTTACATCAGCAAGGGAAATAATAAAAAAAAAAAACGACTTTATAATGTGAAGCCATTACACAGGTAAGGTACAAATTAGTCATAAACTTTACTGCAAAATAATGAATTATACTGGTCATATTCTGTAATTGTGCAGGTACGTACGTGGCTCATAGAAATGCCTTCCAGCATATTCCGTATGCAGTGAAACATTATTATTATCGGACAACCAAGGCAAGATTTTTTTTTCTTTTTCGCGAACAGCGTACAGTAATTACACACGTGTTTATTGGTCTTAATAAACGTGCTGCTGCCTGTTGATAGCAAAACTAATTAGTGAGTGTTTATGAGAGGATAAATTCCTTTCGGCAGAATAGCGGGCCATGAGTCAGGGAAGGAATTCAGGCAAAGGTCAGATAGAGGATTTACATACAGGCTGCTCTGTCTTGTAGTTCTATATTTATACTCAAAGTCATAAAGCAAGGGGCTTACTTACAATACATGAAGAGTTCAGATGCAAAACCCCCTTACTCCATTTCTGAAGACCTGCACTTCTGTATTTTTAGAGAACCACGTTGTTAGTTTGGTTTACATTCATGTACTTGATAATACATAGAAATAGTTATATTACATGAATGAAATAAAAAAATATATGACATTTTGATAGCTCTGTATTAAATAAAAATGAATTAAGATTATTTTCTGAAAAGGTAGTTAGGGGGTTTTGCGCCTGAACTCTATATTTATACCCAAAGTCATAAAGCAAGGGGCTTACATACAATGCATGTACATGTACACAGAGAGTATACTGTATAGTCAGGCCTTCAGGTGGGTTACTAACCTGGTAACGCTTTAGTCTTCTCTGGATATGTGGATAGTGTCCTCCTCACTGTAATTGTCAACACACCTGACTCTAAGGGTGAATACTGTAACTATTATTTTTCACATGTAAATGTGAACACACACACACACACACTCACACACACACACACACACACACACACACACACACACACACACACACACACACACACACACACACACACACACACACACACACACACACACACACACACGCTCTCACACACAGGGGAGACGACAGGGTGGGACAAAGGGATCAGTTGTCCCAGGCCCAGTGACAGAGGGGGCCCGGATTTGGGTCCTCATTATATTGTATGCACTGGGGACCTTTTAGATGACTTTGTCCTGGGCCCAGCCAAAGCTGTCAGTGGCCCTGCACATGCGCATGCACGCACGCACACACACACATATATACACACACACACACACACACACACACACACACACACACACACACACACACCACACACACACACACACACACACACACACACACACACACACACACACACGGGCAAACAAACTTTCTGACACAGGAATATACGAATGTATGCTGCTCCGACACTGTGAGAGCATCCAAATTTACACAAAATTCACCTGACTCACGTGTCTCATTTCGAGGACTCACAATACAGTAGCAGTCTATAAAAAGCACACAGCTGTCACCAGGCCCATGGCATCATTCTGGGCATGCGAAAAGAAGCAAAAAACACACAAATGTAGACAGGATGACATCTTGGTGTCTGGCCATGGTCTTGTCACCAGCTCCGCAAGTGAAATATGTCCACAAAACCACTCCCCCATCCCAAACCTCCCCTCCCCATCCAGTAAAATATGTCCACAAAAGCACCCCCAAAATTTCCCATGCAGTGAAATGTGTCCACAAAACCCTCCCAAACCTCCCCTCCCCATCTAGTACAATATGTCCACAAAGCCACCCCCAAAACTTCCCATGCAGTGAAATATGTCCACAAAACCACCCCCAAACCTCCCCTCCCCATCCAGAGAAATATGTCCACAAAACCACCCCCAAACATTCCCATTCAGGGATATATGTTCACGAAAGCACCCAAAACCTCCCCTCCCCATCCAGAGAAATATGTCCACAAAATCCACCCCCAAACCTCCCCATCCAGAGAAATGTGTCCACAAAACAAAACCTCCCCTCCCCATCCAGTAAAATATGTCCACAAAACCCACCCCCAAGCAGTGAAATATGTCCACAAAACCACCACAAACCTCCCCTCCCCATCCAGTCAAATGTGCCCACAAAGCCACCCCCAAGCCTCCCCATCCAGAGAAATATGTCCACAAAACCACCCCAAACCTCTGCATCCAGTTACCCTCCGCATCCACTCCTTATTGCCCACCTTTTCAGTCTCCTTTCCAGCCTCACGCCCTCCACCCCACCCTCCTTCTCTCCTCTTGTACCGCCCCTCCACCACCCACAACCACCCACCCCTCTGCCCCTCCACTCTTGTACCACCTCTTCCTCCGCCCCTCAACCACCCACCCCCCCAATCTGATACCTCCCCTGCGCCCCTCCACCCACCCCCAATCTGATACTTCCCCTCCGCCCCTCTGCCCACCCCCCCACCACCCCCCCAATCTGATTTCATTCTGTCAGCACCGGCATCAGCAGCCATTAGAGTTAGTTAATGAGACACATGGAGAGGCAGTGCACCTGAGGAAAAGCAATATTGAGAAGGGGAGAGAGGAGGATGGGGAGGGAGAGGAGGAGAAAGGAGGATGCGGAGGGAGAGGCGGAGAAAGGAGGATGGGGAGGGGAAAGCATAGAGGACAGTGGAGGATGATAGGGGGAATAGAAAGGGGGATGGAGGAGGAGATGAGAAGACGAGAAACTGGATGGATGGAGGACACAGGGAAAAGAATGGAGATAAGATACAATAAAAGGATAGAGGATGGACAGAGGAGAGGAGAAATGATAGAGGAGGAAGAGCAAGAGAATGATGAAGAGAGTAGAGGATTGATAGGGGGAAGAGAAAGAAGGATGGAAGAGGAGAGAAGAGAAACAGGGTGGATGGAGGACAGAGGGAAAAGAATAGAGAGAAAATAAAAGAATGTAGGATGGATAGAAGAGAGAGGAGAAATGATAGAGGAGGAAGAGCAAGAGAATGATGAAGAGAGAATGATGGATTGATAGGGGGAAGAGAAAGAAGGATGGAAGAGGAGAGAAGAGAAACAGGGTGGATGGAGGACAGAGGGAAAAGAATAGAGAGAAAATAAAAGAATGTAGGATGGATAGAAGAGAGAGGAGAAATGATAGAGGAGGAAGAGCAAGAGAATGATGAAGAGAGAATGATGGATGGAGGAGAAAGACAAGAGGAGGAAATGAGGGGTGCAGAGGAGGAGTGTAGGAGGGGGAATATGTCACACACACACACGCGCGTGCGCGCACACACATGCACACGCACACACACACACACACACACACACACACACACACACACACACACACACACACACACACACACACACACACAGAGGAGGAGTGTAGTGTAGGTGGGGGAATATGTCAGCTAAAGTATCCAAACAGGAACTTGACTTGCTGCCAACAAAGTCCCGGAGCACCAGCTGTAGCCTACCGCAAGGGAGCCCAAAAAAATCGTTGGCACATTCTTCATGTGAGCTGTCACAGTAGTGGCGGTGATATGGCGACCACCTTATTTTAATAATTACTTACCCACTCGTTTATTTACTGATTTGTGTGCAACTGGACTAGAAATTTCAACTGCCAAAAGGAGTGTTGAACATGATGAATATGCATGACATGTCTGAAATATCGACAAGACTTTTTCCCTGTCAAAAGTTGAGGTATGATGAGGTATCCTGGAGAAAATATCACTCTTCCTTCGGTGCGTACTGTAATTCCCACCTGCGTCGTTGGAGTGGAGCATGGTAAGTATGCATGACGCGTCTGAAATATCGACGAGACTCTTTCCCTGTCAAAAGTTAAGGTATGATGAGGTATCCTGCAGAAAATATCTCTCCTCCTCCAGTACGTACTGTAATTCCCACCTGCGTCACTGCCTGTTCAAGTTCATTTGTGAGAACAGACAGAGTTCCCACCCCTCCATGACCCCTTTTCCTCTGTTCCTGATGAGGTGGGCAAGAGAATACAGTACAGGCCTCTCATGCTGCTGTGCGGAATGAATGATCACAAGGGTCAGGGCAAAACCCTGAGATGGAGGGAGAGAGAGTGTGACAGTACATACACACCTAGACGGCACGTTTTCTTAACGTCTCCGTGAGCAGTGCGAGTCCGAGAGGTTCGCGGGGCTGCCTTTCACACTGCACAGTCAGCGTCCACGTTCTAGCAGCGGGCAGCAGCCATTCATTTTCAATAGACTCGAATTCTATTTTCAAGGAGCAACGTGGACATGTGCGGTCGGGACGGACATGCGCCACACTTACACCCCGCTCCTGTGTGCAAGGCATGATCTGTTTTCATGTATTCTAACCGCTTCAGACAGATAACGGACACGTGAAGTGGACGTTAAGTGGACGTCCGCGCCGTTGGTGTGAATGCACCGTGAGACTGAGAGAGAGAGAGAGAGAGGACGAGAGCAGAGAGATGAAGAGAGAGAGGAGAAGAGAGAGATAGAGACGATGAAGAGAGAGAGAGAGAGAGACATGCATGCACAACGGAGTAGCTTGACGATGTCTAGATCGAAAGACTTCAATGGCAAAAGAGAGATGGAGAGACTGACAGGGAGAGGGAGAGAGTGATGGGCAGCTGCTAAAGGACAGAGGTGACAGAGTCTATCCATTTGTAATATACAGTTAGAATTTGAAGAGTTTATTTGCAAAACGGTGTATCTCCATTTTGTAGAAAGTTGAGAAATTGACATTTTTGTATTGGGCATTCCATTGCATTGCACTGTAAAATGCATTTTGTATCAGTTGAAAAAGTATGTTCTCAATATATATGAATGGTAAGAATTCACACATAGGAAGGTGGTTAGGAATCTCTACTTTGTAACAGTCATTTTCAAATCATAAACGTGCAAAAATCAAAAATGGTGACTAACACCGTTTTTGCAAATAAACTCTTCATTTATGTTTGTGCCTTTTAGCCTTATTGGGACAGTGACAGTCGTCGAGTTGGTGACAGGACCTGAGTGGGTGAGAGTAGAAACCCAGAGGAAGCATCTGGAAATGACTTGAGTGTCGGAATCGACGCCCTGGTTCCAGCCCAACGACAACGAGGCACTCGAGCAAACAAATTTGCCAGGGGGGGGGTCATGGGGTAAGCGGTTTCAGGCGTACAGAGGTCTTGTGGTCCAAAGGTTGCCTTGTCCAACTCCCCGACCTCGCCTGGGTTTGGTTGGGTGGAAATAATTAATCAGTGCTCCTCCCCCATCCTC
>NC_085869.1:6700671-6712882 GCF_034702125.1 Engraulis encrasicolus | reverse complement strand
CCCCAAGAGAGCTCGCTCGAGCTCGCAGAAGTAGTCGTTGACGTTACGTTCTTTCTTCTCGGGCTCGAAACGGTCAACATCTTTCGCTAGAATGTCTAGTTGGCGGACTCTGCATGGGACTCTGGGTGCGGCGGCGCCAGCGGCTCCTGTCCTCGGCTGGTGCGGCGGCTCCTCTTCCTCGCTGTCGGAGCTGGACTCGTACGCCCTAGGGTCGTGCCATGAGCGTATGGGGTTCTCCACTGCGGCGGTTCGCTTCTTCGACTTGCCGGGAGGTCCACCAGTTGACATTGCTGCGAAACTCGGGTAGAGTTTCTTTGGCTGATTTGGGTCCGTAGCTGGATGGGTGTGGCTAGGGGTCCCATGTGACACAGGTTGCAAACCTGCGTTGGCGGAGGGTGCTGCGCTCGTCGGGTGCGAGGCAGTCGTCCTAGTGGCGAGGTAGGGCGTGTTCGACATCGCCGGCTGGCTACCTTGAGCGCCGGTGAAGGGGATTAGAGGAGTCTGGATATCCGGGAAAGTGTGGCTGGGTGACCAGTCCAACAAGCAGGGTTCCTCCTTTTTCTCCTCTTCCTCTTCTTCGTTTCCCCGGTGGGGATGATGGGCTGACACTGGTTCGGAACGCTGAGTATTATCCTGCTCGTATTGTTCCACCAGGTGTCGGAGGGATTTCATCTCCTGCTGGAGTGTCTGGTAGGCGGGGCCTATCTGATTCAGTTCACTTTCCAGGGCGCATTTACTAATTACAATCGGACGCAAAATTTCAGTACGAAATACGGTTGACACAATTTCAGTACGAAATACGATTGACACACTGTTGTTCACTCACCGTTAAATCCACCTGTAGATTATAACCTGGCCGAGCTTGTGTTATTTTAAAACAGTTTGTTAATCATTGCAGTTTGTACACCAACCATTAAACCATTATCCTCACGCGAGCGAGGGCGTCAGTAATGTAGGGGTGGTTGCGTTTGGATTTACTCCTAATGCGACTATACCAGGAATTGAAGGCAAAATATCTTGTTTGGGAATTTAATTAATGATGAATTAATTATAATTAATAAACCAATTAATTAAAGGTAATTAAAGGACCGTCTCATAAAATCCTTAAGATTATCAATCACAATATTCAACAATAAATTGCTAAACACAGAATTAATAACAAGTTTGTACTGGGATACTCAACAGGGCACAGTGAACAGTAAGGCCTATTCTCTGTGATCAGCTGGGTATGCAAGCACAAAGGTAGATCTGAAGGCAAAATTCTGATAATAGGTTGGTTGGTTGTACAAAGCAACAAGGACAACAAAATGCAATCAAATGATTTACTTTTATTAACTACTAGGATAAACTAATAAAACATTACATTCAAAGTCGGATCAATGGGTAAACACAATAAGGCACAAGTATAAAAACAAGAAAGAAATAAAAGGGGAATTGTGCGTGTAGGGGAAGTGTGTGTGTGTGTGTGTGTGTGTGTGTGTGTGTGTGTAGGTGCGT
Organism: Engraulis encrasicolus; assembly: GCF_034702125.1. Taxonomy (NCBI): domain Eukaryota; kingdom Metazoa; phylum Chordata; class Actinopteri; order Clupeiformes; family Engraulidae; genus Engraulis; species Engraulis encrasicolus. Next base: position 6,711,385 of record NC_085869.1, on the reverse strand, counting down.
GAGCGTGAACAAAGGAGGAGCGTTAGCTCCCGTTGCTATGGTAGCAAGATGGCGTCCACCACGTGGACTAGGTTGCTATAGCAATGTAAACAACACGGTGATATTAGCGTTAGCCTCAGAACCAAGAACAATGGGGTAGCTAGCAGCTACTTAGCAAATAACCGGCGGGGGTTTTCAAGCATTAAAAGTCCCGTGAAGGGCACAAACATGTATCAAAGGTTCTGGAATTAACACTAACAGTTCCGGGTATGATGTGAATGGAATGTGAGCACAAAAGAAATAAAAGAGAGAGAATAGAGCACGAATGAAACGGCGAGCTTGAATGTTTGTCACTACAAAGATGGCCGTGCACTCGTGTACTCAAAGCAATTAGATTCAGCGTGGCTACAGCTGAGCAGCAGTATTAGCTAGCAGAAATGTCCGGACAAAGGAGGCTATTCAATGAACAGTCTATTATCAGTTATGTGCAAAGTTGTACCGGAAAGGTACCAAAAGGTCCGGAGAAATCTACAAGTCTAACACTCAGAGAGAGAGATAGAGAGAGGGAGATACAAGAGGGAGAGAGAGAGAGAGATGTGGGTGTAACGTGTGTGTGTGTGGGTGTGTGTGTCGTGCGTCTTGGCTAGCAGGCCACTGTTACACAGGGGCTACTAGCGATTGTCCTCAGATAACCCGTTATCAAAGAGAATCTTTCGAATACGGGCGATACTGTATGAACGCTTGCGAATGCGGTTCATACAAATAATCGCGGCGTACAGAAGGGATTCACGTTGTTAAGGAGTATGCGAGGTAGAAGTTAGAAGCATGCAAACTAACTAAGCAAGAGAGAGAGAGAAGAGTTCAAAACAATGTCTAAAGAAATTAAAGAACAACACATGTGCACATGAAATAAAGCTTCGAGCTAGATTCAAAGAAACACATCTACTAAACTCTACTCAGAATTAACTAGTCATTTGCCCATGAAAAGTTTCCTACTGATTTTGTAGAGGGGTCCCACGGGAAACGGGTTGTGCCGGCCAGCGACACTGCTTTCGGTTCCAGGGGAAAAAGTTCAACACAGACTCCTGTCTGGGTTGGATCAGGGAGGATTCTTGAAGTCGTCTGCTTCTTTTGTCCTCGAGAGCCGGTAGGCTCGGTCCGACGGAAAAATGTTCAAGATAGAAGCGTTCAGATCTCGAACATGGAAAAACACTGTTCCTACAGTGTTGCTTGCAAGGCGGGATGGTTACAGCTGTGATCGGACTAAGGGGGTCTTTCACGAGTTTAAGTTGGCCAAACTAAAACTGGAGCGAAAAGTCTTTGTCCAAGGAGAAGGGAAAGGGTTGCGCAGTTGAAATCTTCTTTGTCTTATCCGGGATAGGTACAGTCTTACAGAGGCTTGTCCTCTTCAAAGAGCAAGTTTCAGAGAGAGCTTAGGGTACCTGTGCAGCACTCTTTATAGGGAAAACAGCAGGGGGCAACAGGAAACAACATACTTCAGTAGTACATTGCAAACAGTCTCTTTGGGTTCAGCGCCCTCTAGAGGCGCGGGGAGAAATGGCGAAAACACAGGGGAATATCACCTACAGTCCCCCCTTGAGGCACATTGGTGAGCGGATTGGTCCCGATGTGGCTCACGGTGTCCCTGTCATGAGACATTGTCCTTTGTAATCCACAAGAAAGTAGTCCACAGGAAAGTAATCCACAAGAAAGTAGTCCGATAAGTCCTTTCTGGAAAAAGTCTTTCAGACACAGTTCATGCAGTGAAAAGTTCAAACACAGTACACAATTCATGGGCAATGACTTAGGCACTTGGGCAATGACTAAGGCACTTGGGCAATGACTAGTAAAAGTTCTAAAGCTATCTGTCTAACTACATATGACATTTCACACAGCAAACATAAATCAAAGAAAAAAAAAATCAATGAAAGGAAGGAAGAGAGGTTAGTTAGCGTTAGCAAGCCTACTCTCCAGAAAAGTTAATGTTGGCACTCTGTCCAACGGAGTACCGGACACGGGTGCGATCATAGTTCTCTGGCACATAGATCGCGTGGTGCAGTTTGCGGTGCATTGTCAGTATGTACCTGTGTAGTGTAATGGCTATGAAAACAGTGATAACCCAGCCACTAACGAGAAGTCCCAGGGAAATTTGGTAGATTAGGGAGCCTTGATCAGAAGAGGGGGTAGAACGATAGCGCAAAAACATAGTATCAATACCAGTGGGGTGAAGACTGAATTGTACAGTTTTGGTCCCTTCCAAAAGCAATTGCTCTTGGAGGGTGGCATTTATCTCAAGTTCATGGCCAGGGAATGCGTTGGGCATTTCCACTTCTGTTTCGTACTGATCAGAGCTAAGGTGGTGTAGAGTGATGTCACCTACATGAACAGTAGCCCCTAGTGGTACACTAAGGAGGGAAGTCTGGTTGGGGAGCTTCATTCTAGTGGCTGTGTTATGCTGGTCGTATGATATCAGAATGTCAGTCTGGGGTGTGTTGATTAGCCAGCGATTACCGGCTCTCTCTACTCTAGTTTCCGTAACCTCGTCCTTTGTGGACAGTTGGGCGGCACACTTCTGGTCTGGGACCTTTGACAGTCCGCAGAGGCGATCAGTAGTGTCTCTGATAAAGGGATTACTGGGGCAGACCCAGTGAATATCTTTGGTTGATGTGCACATGTCTAGGTTGGGAATAAGGTAGATAGAGGGGTTGTCATCGTGATAGGCTATAGTAGGGGGTGTTTGGAGACGTACGTGTACGCCGTTATTCCAAAAGCCTACATTAAGGACCGACTTAATTCTGTAAATGTTTTGTCGCTCAATGATGGGAAGATTAAGAATGAATCCTATCTCTAGGTTCTTAGGATCGACAAAAATGGGAATAGCGCTGCCAAGACTATAGGCCAGGTGGATTTGTGATGAGTAAACGTTAGTGGTAGTCGTAGCTCGCAGTATATTGTCAACCATGCTAAGGGGTATTAGATATGGTGGAATTTTACCTCCACCCAGAGTACTGAGGGAGCTGCTTACTTCTCGCATCAGATCTTGCATTAAGTCTCTAATTACTCGAACGTACTTCACTTCGCTTCTCATGATAGTGGCTAAACGGTCTACGGCATGCACAGTATTGTTAATGAGAGTTGAATGCATATTAACAGTGAGTATGGTTCCCTGCAGGGTTTTGCCTAGGTCCTGCAGCGTCTCCTGTTGGGTTAACAGCCTACTCTGAATTTCTGGCATTTCCTCTTTAAGTGTGCTAATTTCGCGCTTGACGGCAGTCAGGCTAACAGTATTAACGGCGGAGAGGCCTACTGAGAATAGGGAGCCGATAGCAGAAGCAGCGGTAAGAAGTCCACCTAGGAAACGCTTGGGGCGGGCTTTGCCGCTCAGTTCCTCTTCTGTGACGATGAATTTCTGCAGCTGTTCGAGCATGTGGCTAGTGGTACGCTTGGCGTGTTCGATGTTGGATCCTATCTCGGAAGTAGGGCCAGTTTCCAGGTTCATTTGAGAGGGTGACCTGAAATGCTTGCGGTACACGTCCCACGGGTCAAGGCGGGCATATACACGTTGAGTGTGGACGCGGCAATTGGTGAGAAGCAGGCCGGGGGCATCCTGGAGTACGATGCCACTCTGAGGGCCGGGTTCCACTATGTCGCTGGCCAGTGTGGTCTGAAGGACGAGGAAGATGCAGAGGATCCAGAGAGGGGCCATTCCTGTAACACATAGGAGTTTTGGTTACTAGAGTTTGATGAGGGGAGTTACTTAGGAATGCATACTTATAGTGTTAAGAGGCATGCAGCTAAGTTAGGCAGACTACTGACTACTGCTCTTCCACCCCCCTATGGAGTGTGGACTGCTCGAAGAGCTTTATCTGGTTGCTATGGACCCATCTGTAAGAGGGCGTTTGGCTAGGCTTTGAGGTCTTAATACGATAGGCGACTGGGGACAGCTTGTCTGTGATTTCGAATGGCCCTGACCAGCGGGGTAAGAATTTTTTGGACACGCCTACCGGCTTTGTGAAGTTGAAGTAGAGGACCTTGTCGCCTATTTCGTACTCACGGCTCGTCGCTTTTCTGTCCTAGTAAGCTTTCTGGCCTTTTGCACTCTTTTCAAGATGTTCCTGGGCCCAAGCAAATGTAGTCTGTAGGTGGCGTTGCAGATCGGAAACGTACTGGTGTGCAGTGTACGCAGTGGCAACGCTCATGTCTTCTGGTTGATAGAGGAGGTGTAGCGGGAGAGTCATTTCACGGCCAGTCATCATTTCGAAGGGAGTGACTCCCGTCGAGCGATGGGGAGTGGCCCTGATGGCCATTAGCACCAGAGGGAGCTTGATATCCCAATCCTTTCCATGTCCCTGGACATACTTCTGGAGCATGCTCACGATGGTTTTGGTTGGCGCGTTCGACCTGGCCGGATGATTGAGGGTGGTACGCAATGTGGAACTTCGCTTCGACGCCTAGCATTTCCCACAAGGCTTTCATGACATCCGCGGTGAAGTGCGTTCCTCGGTCTGAGTCAATGGAGAGAGGCAGGCCCCAACGGCTGAACACGTGGTTCATGAGGAGGAGAGCGGTGGTCTCGGCGGTGTCGTTGGGAGCAGGGAGGCACTCTATCCATTTGGTGAAGGCACAGGTGACGGTCAGGAGGTATTTGTTACCTCGAGATGATTTTGGGACTGGTCCAATCCAGTCGATCTGGAGGTTAGACCAGGGGAACGAGATTCCTCTGCGCTGCAGGGGAGCTCGGTTCAGGGGTTGCGCAGGACGGAATTGGCAGCAAGTGAGACAGCCTTTGACGTACTCTGTTACATCTGTGATCATGAAGGGCCAGTAGACAACCGACTGCAGCGTGCTGAAAGTCGCGTTGGTGCTACGGTGTCCTCCGCATGGGCTGTCGTGGGCGTACTGTAGTATGACCCCCCTATGGTCCGTGGGCACGACCCACCGAGGAGGTCCTTGACGGCTTGTTGAGTACACCAAGAGTCCCTTTTCAAGTTTCAGGCTGTGCTTGAGATTGTAAAGGTGACGTAGATCTGGAGATTGTTCCAATTCTTCTTCGGAGATTGGGGAGGTGTCAGGATTGGCAAGGAACTTTCGGATCCGGTGGATTGGAGGGTCCCTTTCCTGCATGGCTGCCAAGTCTGCGTCCTCTGGCTTTCGGCCGAGTCGCAGTGTTTCCGCCTGGGGCGTAGTGTCAGTTTGTCCTTCCTTAGCCTGTCGACGGGTGATCGCGTTCACTGTCTGTTCTGCTTTTGGGGGAAGCCAGGAGTCCTGGAATTCCCAAAGAGGGCCGTCCACAGCTCCGGCCTTTGCGAGGCTGTCCGCTGTGTCGTTGCCGTCCTTATCCGGGCCTGGGACCAGAGAGTGTGCTTTCACCTTTCTCCAGTAGACGGACATTCCCTGCTGGGTCACGAGCTGGTCACAAGCGAGGAAGAGTTCGGAGTGCTTCACATCCTTGTTCCTGGCATTCTTCATGCCTTGGGCCTTCCACGCCGGGAAGTGTGAGACGAAGCTATGTCTGGCATAAATTCGAATCAGAACAAAGGACCAGCTGTTTGAGGTTCTCGTTGCTAGCTTGCTGCAGTGTGATGAGGGCGGCGGCGATCTCTGCATACTGGCTAGTTTTAGCGCCGATCCGGTGTTGGTATTCTCCACGTAGCGGGCCGTTAACCCACACAACACCGACGCCAGCTCTGACTTCGCTCTCGTGATGGAATGAGCACCCATCGATGTAAGCAGTGGGCAGATTGTTGCAGACATTCTCATCATAGTAGTGATGGTCAGACGGAAGAGATAGCGCTGTCGAGGTCTCCACCTGGATTGGTCCATCTTCGCATTCGCAATGTTGGCACTCCGCAAGGCAGCGATTGAACGTCATTTGGCGGTTTCCAAATGAGAAGGCCAACTTGTGTTGGTCTGCAGGGTCCACTCGCATGGTCCAGAAGCCGCTTGCCACGTCTGCGGTGGAGAAGAACTTCGCATCCTTGACTTTGGCGAGTTCCTGGTCCAGATGGATCATGGGCCACCTTGACAGGGGCACTTGCTTGTTCAACTGCCGGTAGTCGATGGTGAGTCTCCATTTTCCATTGGGTTTCAGAACTGGCCACAAGGGGGAGTTGTACGTGGAATTACACTCCCTGATTATCTGCTTGTCCAACAGGGTGTTCAGCGTCTCTTCGATGGAATCGTACGCTGCCAAGGGGATCTTGTATTGGCGCACGAAAGTGGGCTTGGCCTTCGGGTCCGTTGGGATTTGAACGGTGTGGAGATCGGTGACGCCACAGTCGTTGGAGTCCTTTGACCAGATGGGCTTGAAATGATAGAACAGCTCTCGGAGCTGTCCACGCTGGCTATCCGTGGTCAGACTGTCAGCTTTCACAAGCTGTTGCTGAACCTCCTGTTCGAAACCTGGGTACGGCTCATCGGGTGCTAGCTCAACAACCTTCGTTGCGGGGCCCGCGCTCGATGGCTGCACGGCAAGAGCGTACACTAGCAAGTGCTTGGGTGTATCGGTCTTGGTCAGGACGATGCGTTCGTCCCGAAGCATATCATGAGGCTCGATTCGGATCATGTGGAATGGGGAGGTGACCAGGAAGCTTCCTGGTTGGTCGGACGGCCTGTCCGACAATGGGAGTTCACCAATGACTGGAATGGTGAGTTCAAAATCGTGGAATCCCTGGTCAACCAGGAGACCTAGCGCTTGGCGGGCTGGAACTGAACAATCGTACCTCGTGGGGTTCTGCACCAAGAGGTAAGCTGAACGGTTTGTTACTTCGAGTAACGGAGTGCCACACACTGCTAGATCAAGATCCACGAACGGCTTGAGGGGCTGAAAGAACGCTTGGGAACTGGGCAGCTGTTGGTCTTTAACGACAACTAGCCTAAGCGGGAAGCCAGCGGTCCTAGCGGGGACGACGACGTCGAACTCGCTAGCAACGTGGCAGGCTTGGGGAATTGTCTGTCCGGAACGCATTTGTTCGAGATCTGACTGGAACGGATGCTTGGACGCATCGGCTTGGGTCCAGATGACTTGATTTACAATGTCCAACTGGGCTCCCAGCCTTACCAAAGTGTCAGCTCCGAGGACCAAAGGGTCCGGGAGCCCGGGGACGACACTTAGGTAATGGAGGAACTCTCTCTGACCAATGGTCAGTGACACAGCACAAGTGCCTATGGCTTTGAGGGGTGTCTGAGGAGTTTCGGCGGACAAAAGACGATGACCTTTCTGCACGAATGCAGGCGGGGCGGGACTTCGCCACAAAGTGTCGAAGCAATTCTGGCTGATGGCTGATTTCTCTGCCCAGAGTGCTAGCCTGACGGCTGACACGGTTACGCTGTTTACAGCGAACTTGCCAGACAATTGGGGGTAGTACCTCTCTGGTGGGGACTCACCCAGGGAGCATAGGAAAGCAGGGTGTTCGAAGAACACGGTGCGATTGGAAGAGATGCTGGGCGGATCTGGAGTCTCTCGTCCAGACTCTGTGTAGAGGGAAGTGAACTCGAGCTCCTCTGAAGGAGGACTCTGGGAGGACGGACTCTGGGAGGGCGGGCTCTGAGAGGACGGGCTCCGGGAGGGCGGCCTCTGAGAGGGCGGGCTCCCTTCGGACGTCGTTGGGGCGACTTCCGTGCTGATCTTATCGCAAAGAGCTTGCTCTTGGCGAGGGGGCATGATCGGAGTGGGGGTGACTTGGGCCCAGAGTTGACCTTTGCGGCAATCGATGAGTGGTGCAAGCCTGTCAAGCAGGTCTTGGCCAATGAGGAGGGGCTCGGCACCAATAGAACAGATGTAAGTGGGATGAATGATGGTCATGCCTTGGAACGTTAGTTCCAACCATGCGATGGTGGTCACGGGGGCTTGATTCTGAGTGAAGCTAACTAAGTTAACGTCACAGTTCTGAGTTCTAATGGGCTTTCCCTGCTTGCGCCGTGCGGCCGCCACTCTGGAGAAGATCTCGGAACACATCAGGGTTATCTCAGACCCAGTATCCAGGAGGGCTTGGAGGGAAACGTCACCTTCTACAACCACCGGGGTGTAGATACGCTTGGCGTTACCTTTCCGCACCAAGTCTCCTAGAAACTGTGTGAGAGGCGCATCCTGAGGATCCGGTTTCACCACCGGAGGGGGCTGCATGGCCCTATCGCCGTCTGACTGCAAGGGACGATCTCCCCACCCCACAAGGTAAACTCGCGGTGGCGGTGGGGAGGGATCCCGGCCTAGTCATGCCGACGAGTCCTTCCCTTTCTTGACTTTCATCTGATGCTGCAGGTCCTTCATCATCTTCTCCATTTTGGCCATTGAAGCTCTCATCTCGGCTAACTGGCTATCTTGCTTAGCTGGGTTAGCGTTGGCCTGTCTGGAGTCCGGCCCCCCTCGAGGGCCCTTTGGATGAAACTCTGACCTATCACCCTGCTGGCCACCAGGGGCATGTCCAGGGGCTTGATTACCGTTTTTGCGATAGCCTTGCCCCTTGACGTTTTGCCCTGGCCCCCCTTTCGCTCCAGCCTGTTTACCTTTCCAGCTAGACTGATATTGGTTTGAAGACTGGTAGTTGGGGCTCGGATGGTGCCAGTTGGGTCCCGTTGCCGGGGTTTCTCCTCCTTCTAGTCGCAGCTGTTGGTCTCCTTGTCCATGCAGCGCGTAGACACGAGGTTCTTCATCGACTTTCTGCTTCGGTTTGACGAGAGTTTGCCACGTCATGGTGGCGACGGCACGTATCTCCTTCATCGTGTGGAACTTCTGTCTACATATGATGTTCGTTTGATCCTTGATGGAGGGGTGGAGGTTGTTCAGGAAGAAGGACTTGAAGACCCGATCTTCTTCCAGTCCAGGGGCATGGGAGCCCTGGAAATACGCCTCCCGAAGGCGTGTGAAGTATGTCCGAGGGTGCTCGTGCTTCTGGTGCTTCACCTGAAGGGCCTCCATTGTGGCCGCGGTCTCGTCCGTGTATGTCGAATACTCATCGATCATGTGCTTTCGGAGTTTCTTGTAGTTGTCTAACTCATGTGGTGGGAAACCTCGAAGAAATCCGCGCACAGTAGTTGAGGAAGTCTTCCAGATTAGCCTTGCCTTCTCTAGGGAGGTGGCCCCTGGAAGCTCAAGGAGAGCTCGCTCGAGCTCGCAGAAGTAGTCGTTGACGTTACGTTCTCTCTTCTCGGGCTCGAAACGGTCAACATCTTTCGCTAGAATGTCTAGTTGGCGGACTCTGCATGGGACTCTGGGTGCGGCGGCGCCGGCGGCTCCTGTCCTCGGCTGGTACGGCGGCTCCTCTTCCTCGCTGTCGGAGCTGGACTCGTACGCCCTAGGGTCGTGCCATGAGCGTATGGGGTTCTCCACTGCGGTGGTTCGCTTTTTCGACTTGCCGGGAGGTCCAACACTTGACATTGCTGCGAAACTCGGGTAGAGTTTCTTTGGCTGATTTGGGTCCGTAGCTGGATGGGTGTGGCTAGGGGTCCCATGTGACACAGGTTGCAAACCTGCGTTGGCGGAGGGTGCTGCGCTCGTCGGGTGCGAGGCAGTCGTCCTAGTGGCGAGGTAGGGCGTGCTACCTTGAGCGCCGGTGAAGGGGATTAGAGGAGTCTGGATATCCGGGAAAGTTTGGCTGGGTGACCAGTCCAACAAGCAGGGTTCCTCCTTTTTCTCCTCTTCCTCTTCTTCGTTTCCCCGGTGGGGATGATGGGCTGACACTGGTTCGGAACGCTGAGTATTATCCTGCTCGTATTGTTCCACCAGGTGTCGGAGGGATTTCATCTCCTGCTGGAGTGTCTGGTAGGCGGGGCCTATCTGATTCAGTTCACTTTCCAGGGCGCATTTACTAATTACAATCGGACGCAAAATTTCAGTACGAAATACGGTTGACACAATTTCAGTACGAAATACGATTGACACACTGTTGTTCACTCACCGTTAAATCCACCTGTAGATTATAACCTGGCCGAGCTTGTGTTATTTTAAAACAGTTTGTTAATCATTGCAGTTTGTACACCAACCATTAAACCATTATCCTCACGCGAGGGCGTCAGTAATGTAGGGGTAGTTGCGTTTGGATTTACTCCTAATGCGACTATACCAGGAATTGAAGGCAAAATATCTTGTTTGGGAATTTAATTAATGATGAATTAATTATAATTAATAAACCAATTAATTAAAGGTAATTAAAGGACCGTCTCATAAAATCCTTAAGATTATCAATCACAATATTCAACAATAAATTGCTAAACACAGAATTAATAACAAGTTTGTACTGGGATACTCAACAGGGCACAGTGAACAGTAAGGCCTATTCTCTGTGATCAGCTGGGTATGCAAGCACAAAGGTAGATCTGAAGGCAAAATTCTGATAATAGGTTGGTTGGTTGTACAAAGCAACAAGGACAACAAAATGCAATCAAATGATTTACTTTTATTAACTACTAGGATAACTAATAAAACATTACATTCAAAGTCGGATCAATGGGTAAACACAATAAGGCACAAGTATAAAAACAAGAAAGAAATAAAAGGGGAATTGTGCGTGTAGGGGAAGTGTGTGTGTGTGTGTGTGTGTGTGTGTGTGTGTGTGTAGGTGCGTGAGCGTGAACAATGGAGGAGCGTTAGCTACGGTTGCTATGGTAGCAAGATGGCGTCCACCACGTGGACTAGGTTGCTATAGCAATGTAAACAACACGGTGATATTAGCGTTAGCCTCAGAACCAAGAACAATGGGGTAGCTAGCAGCTACTTAGCAAATAACCGGCGGGGGTT
>NC_085869.1:6678171-6695671 GCF_034702125.1 Engraulis encrasicolus | reverse complement strand
TATATATATAGCGCTATCTCTCTCTCTGTCTCTCTCTCTGTCTCTCTCTCTCTCTCTCTCTCTCTCTCTCTCTCTCTCTCTCTCTCTCTTCTGTCCCTTTATCTTATCTCTCTCTCTGATCTTGGATTCCTCTGTTATGTAGTACACTGTGTGGAAGAGGAGGCATAGATATAAATCTAAGCAATGATGTCAACATGGACATGGACATCCATCTGTCTTCACACGTGTGGTCATAGTACACTACTGATGGCATATTCAGATCTCTCTCTCTTCCTCTCTATCTCTCTTTCTGTGTCTCTCTCTCTCTCTCTCTCTCTCTCTCTCTCTGTCTCTTATGTCCCTTTACATCTCTCTCTGATCTTTCACGCTCTTCCTTTCTTTCTTCCTGTCCCCCCCTCCCTATCTCCTTCTCTGTACCTCTCTCTCTCTCTCTCCCTCTCTCTCTTTCTCTCTCTCTCTTTACCTCTATTTCTGTTTCTCTCTCTCTCTCTCGCTCTCCCTTTACATCTCTCTCTGATCTTTCACTCTCTTCCTTTCTTCCTTCCTGCCCCCCCCTCTCTCTCTCCTTCCCTCTTCCCTCTCTGCACCTCTCTCTCTCTCTCTCTCTCTCTCTCTCTCTCTCTCTCTCTCTCTCCCTCCTTCCCTTCATCCCTCCTCCTTCTCCGCACCTCTCATCTTGAGTTATGAATGATGGCATCCGCTGGGGATCGGGATCAGGAGCTGGTCGGCCCCTCGCTTGCTTGTGATGCATTAAGGTGACATGATTAGCCCATGCTCCTCGGCCTCTCTGTCACACGCTTGATAGGTGGGACACCGAGGTCCCCCGAGGGAACACACCAATCATTTAGCACCACACGTGTCTGTCCTGTCACCCTATACGCCGCGCTGGCTACACTGATGCACAGTGTAGATGCTGAACACATGCCATGTATTCATCCACTCATTACCAGGGCTGAGCTGGGGGAGAAATAGGGCCCAAGCACTTTTGCCTTAATAAAGGGGCCCCTCATAATTAGCGGTGCAGAACTGACTCGCCAGTGAGCCCCACACCCTCATGTGCCCCTATTTTCAGAAATGTAATAAATAAATAAATTAAAAAAATGCAGGGCCCACCGGGAAATGCCCGCTATGCCAGATGGCCAGTCCAGCCCTGTGTCGCCCTATACGCCGCGCTGGCTTGATGCACTGTGTAGATGCTGAACACATGCCATGTATTCATCCACTCATTACAATGATTGGTCACTTGCTCGGAATATTGGAACATGAATTCCCTTCCGGAACACGCGGTTAGATGTTCCGGAATATAGATGTTCTATAGATGATCTAGATGTTTTTTGAGTGTTTAGTGGTGATGGTGGGTCTCCTGAGTTATAACATGCATGACTGGCATTGCTCCATACTCCCTCCAGCAGGTGAGGTGATGGAATACCCCTTTATGCCCTTCCACCACCACCGTCCTGTCTATCTTGCATGCCTGCTGTTCAAACATTGTGTGTGTGTGTGTGTGTGTGTGTGTGTGTGTGTGTGTGTGTGTGTGTGTGTGTGTGTGTGTGTGTGTGTGTGTGTGTGTGTGTGTGTGTGTGTGTGTGTGTGTGTGTGTGTGTGTGTGCGTGCACCCCTGTTAGCTGAAGGAGTTCTCTTTCTCTCTCTCTCTCGCTCTGTGTGTGTGTGTGTGTGTGTGTGTGTGTGTGTGTGCGTGCGTGCGTGCGTGCGTGCGTGCGTGCGTGCGTGTGTGTGCGTGTGTGTGCAGGCACATGTGTGCTGCTGTCCTACTCTATCTGTATGTATCTAAGTTGTGTGTGTGTGTGCGAGAGAGTCCGTGTGTCGTGTGGGTCCTTGTCTGTGTGAGTGAGTATGTGTCCTTGCCTCTGCATGTGCTGTATGGTTGATCAGATCAGCAAGTGAAAAGACCTTTTTCAGCGTGTGCTTGATAAGAGTGGAGATGGTGTGTGTGGAGTGGACCAGACATCTGCCTGCCTATACCTACTAAAGGTCACAAGGACTGGTACAGTGTGTTAGAGATGGCATAGTGTAGGATATGTTCTGTATATCTCCTATGCACTGTGTTTTTGCTAGTGGTGTTATGCTATGTCCTCAATTGTGAGTCACTTTGGTTATTAAGCGTCCAAATGCAATGTAATGTAATATAAAGGAAAGAATGACCTGTCAAGTGAAAACTTGTGGACAACCAGATTAGATTTTAAAAAGATGTTATCCGATGAACAGAAGATATCTAGAGACAGGAAGGTAAGGTCTGTACTCTTTGGATCCCTTTTTTTTGTCGTCATAATTCTCTACTCATTCAAGCTCACCTTAGAGGAGCTATACTTGCGACATGTTCAAATAGGTGGGAACACATACCGGTAATAGTTAATGTTTGCTGTGGAGTGCTGTGGCACAATGACAATGTGTGTTGGAGTCTCAGGTGGGCTTTCACTTTCTTTCACTAAATGTCCTTTATTTCTTGCTTGAGACTGTGACGTACATGGGCAAGTGAAAAGACCTTTCTCAGCGTGTATGTGCTTGATAAGAGTGGAGATGTTGATTGCCCTCTGGTTGTGTACGTGGACCAGACATCTGCCTCTACATACAGTGTATTAAAGGTCACAAGCTGGTACAGTGTGTTAGAGATGGCATAGTGGATAGAATGGCCATGCCAGTCTGAGGATATTTTTGCACAGGGGTCCCCAACCGTTATGGCTATACCCAAGGACTACTGAGGCAGAGGCGGATTTTCCATTAGGCAAACCTAGGCAAATGCCTAGGGCCCCGACTGAAAAAAATATATATAGTGTGCTGTGTGCACCCGAAAAGGACTGTATTGAAAGGGAGCTGGTGCAGGTATACAACAAACACCACAGGCTGTCCGGCCAGAACAGTATGAAGATGTCCAATGAAGTCAGACACACACAGATGAAGAAGTGAAACCGTGAAAACCGTGGTTTTACTATAAAAGTAGAACATACAAAACAAGACATAAGATACATATGCAAAATACACATACAGAGTATATACAATATAATATACAATATATACACTGAGGAAACTGAGGATAGCTGCCTACAGCAGCTATCTTACCAAGGGGGAGGGGGAACATGAAGGTGACTGCCTACAAGCAGCCACCTTAAGCAGGGGGGAGTGAGGAGGGAACTTGACACAGCTACCTACAATAGCTGTGCAGACTGGGGCATGGATATGTGCCTGCCTAAAGCAGACACACAGAGCATGCATTAAACAAACATAGAGAGATGTAAGCGCTACTCCACCACAGTAGCACATTACTGAACCAATGTACTCTATGGTAGAACCGCGGCATGGACAATGAGCACATATACTATGCAGCTACTAGTCAATGCAAACTGTACAATAAACACAATACAATACAGACAGTCATAACATGGTAACAACATAATACAGACACTCACTCTCAAAGACGCACGGCAAGAGTACATGAGTGGACGCTGGGATCCTGAAACGTCCAAGATGATGAGAATGAGAGATGGATCCCAAGTGACTGCTGAACATGGAGTCCCCGTGTGATGAGTGGTCTGACTAGGCAAGGCAAGGCAAGGCAAGTTTATTTATATAGCGCATTTCATACACAGGTGCAACTCAATGTGCTTCACAAAGTTAACAATGTAAATGAAAGGAAACAGGGAAGAAAGAAGGAAATGAATTAGAGTCAAAAAGCATTTAAAAACATTAAGATAAAACATAAGGTAAAAATAATAATAACATAAAATAAAATAAAACAAATTAAATAGAAATAAAAATAATAAGAATAAGTAATTTAAGCTAGGGGAAAGCATCTGAGAACAGCTTTGTCTTGAGTCTACATTTAAAGCTATCAATAGTGGGTGCATTTTTTATGTCATCTGGAAGCTGGTTCCAAAGCTTTGAAGCATAGAAGCTAAAGGCTGCCTCTCCACACTTTGTTTTGACTTTTGGAATCACCAGCAAATTCTTCTCCGTTGACCTTAGTGACCTAGTTGGTGCATACAGCTGAAACATATCCAGTAGATATGTGGGTCCCATTCCATTTAGTGATTTAAACACAAGTAGCATAGCCTTAAAATCAATTCTGTAGCTTACTGGGAGCCAATGCAGCGATCTTAAAATTGGAGTAATGTGGTCGAACTTCCTTGTCTTTGTAAGAACCCTTGCAGCTGCGTTTTGTACAAGTTGAAGCTGTTTAATGGTTTTATTGGGGAGGCCAGTAAAAAGACTGTTACAGTAATCAACTTTACTAGAAATAAAGGCATGTATTAGCTTCTCCAGATCATGTTTAGACATCAGGCCCCTAAATTTAGAGACGTTTTTTATGTGATAAAATGCAGACTTAGTAATAGCTTTCATGTGACTGTTGAAGTTTAGGTCACTGTCAATGAGGACCCCAAGATTTTTAACTGTTTCCCTTGCTTTCAGTCCCTTTGTTTCAAGGATAGTAGCAATCTTTTGTCTCTCCTCTCTTTTCCCAAATATAATTACTTCAGTTTTATCTGTGTTCAGCTGGAGGAAATTGTGAGACATCCATTTGTTAATTTGGTCCATGCAATGATAGAGTAATTCAAGGGGGGTATAGTCATTTGGGGACATAGATAAGTAGAGCTGGGTATCATCCGCATAGCTATGGTAATTTATGGAGTTATTCTCGATAATGTGTCCCAGTGGCAACATATACAGATTGAACAGTAGTGGTCCCAGAATGGAGCCCTGGTGGACCCAAAAATTCAGAGACATCGGTGATGAGGTATGTCTTCCAATGGCGACAAAAAAACTTCTTTGTTGTAGGTACGATTTTAACCAGTTGATCACTATGCCTGTAAAGCCAACCCAGTGTTCCAGTCTATGTAGTAGTATAGAATGATTAACTGTATCGAAGGCGGCACTCAAATCGAGTAGAACCAAGACGGATAATTTGCCAGCATCAGAATTCAATCTTATGTCATTCATAACTTTAATAAGAGCTGTTTCAGTGCTGTGGTAGGCACGGAAACCTGATTGAAACTTATCAAAATAGCTATTAGACATTAGAAAAGCAGTTAATTGGTTAAAAACAATTTTCTCTATTATTTTACCCATGAATGGTAGATTGGATATGGGCCTATAGTTGTTTAGTACCAGTGCATCCAGGTTGTTCTTTTTCAGTAAGGGTTTCACAACTGCTTCTTTCAGACAGCCTGGGAATATGCCTGTTTGTAGTGAGGTGTTGATGATCTGAAGTACATCTGATGATATTAGATTTAAGATGGATTTGAAGAAGGCTGTTGGTAAAATATCTAAGTCAGATGTAGAGGAGCTAAGACTTTGTACCGTTCTATTTAGAATGTCCACATCAACTAAATGAAAATTTCTCATGAGGTTAGGATTTAACTTCACCATAGCAAGCTGGTCTGAATCTTGGGTCGGTTGCACATGTGTGAGTATGTTTGCACGTATTTTTTCAATCTTTCCTTTGAAAAAGGATGCGAACTCATTGCATTTGCTGACTGAGAGGAACTCAGAGGGCATTAGATTTGGGGGTCTTGCTAGCTTTTCCACAGTGCCAAACAGGACACGTGCATTATTAATATTTCTGTTAATTATGTCAGAGAAAAAAGATTGTCTAGCTTTAGAAATTTCTTTTCTAGTGACCTCTCGTCCTGGCCCTATATGCTCCCAGCAGCACAGCAGGGTGCCGAGCCAGGGGTGTTACCAGCAGGCCAGGACCCACCTCTGGAGCCGGAAGGTCTGCTTGCTGGGCCAATCACTGCCTACCCACACACTCGGTGCATGACGGAAAAGTACCAGGTCTGTAGGTCAGTGAAAGGGGTCTGTATGTCAGTAGCAGGGGGAGCGCCTGTTGCCGAGGGCCCCTAGCAACCCACTATAGGGCCACGAACGGAAAATCACAGAGTGCACAGGTCAGGCAGAGGAGAGCAGTAGAAGGAGGGGGGACACAGGTAGCCCACCAGCAACGGGGGATGGGCAACCTGCTAAGAGCAGTGAGGAGATGCCTGGCTGTTGAGGGCTCAGGGGACTCAGGGCTCACAATTCTTAACAGCCGCCCCCAACTTTGTGTAGCAAAGTTGAAAATGGTGAGGTGAAAGGGGTGCCGATGGGATGCTGATGGTTCAGAGGACAGGTGGCGTGTGGTCTGGTCCGAGACCCAAGCCGTACTGCCAACTGCCACCAGCTCCTGGCACGGCTGGGATGACAGGAAGATCAGGTCGGATGTCTGAGCCGCCCCATCTGCCCACGGCGACTGGACCGATGAGGCTCCGACGCTGGAGTGGAGGGATGCTGGTGTAGCTGCTGCTGCTGCTGCTCCTCCACACGGCTGTGTGGAACTGCTGACCTGGGGTGGACACTCGGGGAAGGACTCCTGATGGCGGTGCTGAGGGTGGCCGCCCCATGACGGGCTCTGTCAGGTGTGCACCGTGGCTCCTTCCTGCCACTGGTGGTGCTGACGCGACGCACAACCTGAGCCGGGGATGATGAGTGAAGCTGTCGCAGAGGGGGGCGCCAGTTGTGGCTGTCAGCTGAGTTGCTGGCAGAACTGACTGCCTCATTGTAGACCTCTGGTTGCTTCTGACCATGCCTGCTAGCCGCTGCCGGAGCCAGCCTGCCTGAGGTGTGGTGATGGCGCTTGGCAGATTGATGACGGCTGGCAGGTGTCTGTTCCTCAGTGAACAGACAACTTGAAGGTGACTGCTGAAGCTGGGCTGGTCCTTGGAGCGCCCAACCGAGTCGAGTCTTCATTGCTGCTGGCCCACCTGAAGGGCCCAGGCGCACTGGCTGGACTGGCGTGAGGAGATGAGGGCAGTCGGAGCCAATGAGCAGCAGGGGGTGAGCTGCCGTGAACTCCTGTAGAGGCAGACCTCTGAGGTGGGGGTAGGTCTCCTGAAGGGCCTCTACTGGATAGGAGTGGCTGGACAGGCAAAGCTCTGGTGACGTGAATGCCTGCTTGATAGGGAACTGGTTCCGGGGCTGATCAGCAGGTGAAACAGAGAAGGAGACTGATCTCCCTGAGACGGGCCTCTGTTTCTCACAAAAAGTCCTAAGTGAGACCTCCTCCTTCTGACCCTGGAGATGTAGCCTCTGAGCGGCACTGTGAATGAGCATGGTGCGCTCTGACCCATCGTCCAGGATAGCATGAGTTTCCACCTTCCTCCCGCGGTGATGAAGGCACACCTTCACCATCTTGAGTAGCACCGTGCTACTGCGTGCTGAGGTGACGCAGTAGTTCACAGGCTCACGGGCGGTGGCTGACTTCTGTGAAGTGGAGGTTGAGGTTGGACTGTTGACCTCATGTAGAACTTCGAGGTGGGTGCGGTTACACTGCTGACAGCGAGCCTTCAGGTAGCACTGTGCTGTCGGGTGATCCCGACCACACCTCAAACACTTGTGTCCAGCCGTGATCCATTCCACTCGCTGCTGAGTGGAGAACGATGTGAAGACAGGGCACTGGTTGAAGTAGTGCTCTGTTGTCCTGCAGCACGGACAGAACTTCTGTGGCTCTCTCGGACGAGCCGAAGAAGACGATGATGAGGATGATGAGGATGATGATGATGAAGATGGCTCAGCAGACTTGACTGTACACGTCTCCTGATGCGGCGGAGATGGCAGTCTCGCTGACTGTTGCGAGGACTGCAGCTGCGTGTGCTGGTCCGAACCCGTGGCCCTCTGGTCTGCCGATGAGTGAGGCACAGCCTGCTGTCTCTGTGCAGATGAGGGGGGTCGTGAGCTGTCCACTGGTGGCCGTTGCTGACACCTCTCGTGCTCTGTTGGTTCTGCATGCCCAGGCGAGGAAGGATGCAGCAGTGGTGGCTCTGCTGCATCGCCTGGAGTGTAGTACACTGGCGGAGGAGGTGGCGGGAAGTTGTCATCATCCAGCTGTGCAGGCTGAGGAGAAGGGGGGCGTGCCTCTGGTCCTGGGACATGCCGGTGATCCCTCACTGGATGACCTGGGCTGTGTTGTCCCGCGGAGGACGACGCTGGAGCAGCTGGCACCTGGAGACCGGCTAGGTGCTGCTGCATGAGGAAGTCCACGTCTCTCCTCAGCTGCTGATTGGCTGCACGCATCAGCCTGCTTTCCTCTCGCAGTGCCTGGAAGGTCTGCCTGTGTTCCTCTCTCAGGTGCTTGAGAGCGGTGAGGATCGCTGCTGATGCGTCGAGGTGGGTCTGAGCAGCAGGGGGAGACGGTGTCACCTCCCGGGGCCTGCTGTGTCCCACGACGGGGATGTCCATGCGTGTGTGTGTCTGATCCTCAGGGAAGGACATCTTCACTGTGGCAATTGTTGTATCCGGCTCGAAGGACCATGAAAAAAATATATATAGTGTGCTGTGTGCACCCGAAAAGGACTGTATTGAAAGGGAGCTGGTGCAGGTATACAACAAACACCACAGGCTGTCCGGCCAGAACAGTATGAAGATGTCCAATGAAGTCAGACACACAGAGATGGGAATGCAAACCGTGAAAACCGTGGTTTTACTATAAAAGTAGAACATACAAAACAAGACATAAGATACATATACATAATAATAATACAATATGCAAAATACACATACAGAGTATATACAATATAATATACAATATATACAATAGGGAAACTGAGGATAGCTGCCTACAGCAGCTATCTTACCAAGGGGGAGGGGGAACATGAAGGTGACTGCCTACAAGCAGCCACCTTAAGCAGGGGGGAGTGAGGAGGGAACTTGACACAGCTACCTACAATAGCTGTGCAGACTGGGGCATGGATATGTGCCTGCCTAAAGCAGACACACAGAGCATGCATTAAACAAACATAGAGAGATGTAAGCGCTACTCCACCACAGTAGCACATTACTGAACCAATGTACTCTATGGTAGAACCGCGGCATGGACAATGAGCACATATACTATGCAGCTACTAGTCAATGCAAACTGTACAATAAACACAATACAATACAGACAGTCATAACATAGTAACAACATAATACAGACACTCACTCTCAAAGACGCACGGCAAGAGTACATGAGTGGACGCTGGGATCCTGAAACGTCCAAGATGATGAGAATGAGAGTTGGATCCCAAGTGACTGCTGAACATGGAGTCCCCGTGTGATGAGTGGTCTGTGGTGACCTCTTGTCCTGGCCCTATATGCTCCCAGCAGCACAGCAGGGTGCCGAGCCAGGGGTGTTACCAGCAGGCCAGGACCCACCTCTGGAGCCGGAAGGTCTGCTTGCTGGGCCAATCACTGCCTACCCACACACTCGGTGCATGACGGAAAAGTACCAGGTCTGTAGGTCAGTGAAAGGGGTCTGTATGTCAGAAGCAGGGGGGGTGCCTGTTGCCGAGGGCCCCTAGCAACCCACTATAGGGCCACGAACGGAAAATCACTGAGTGCACAGGTCAGGCAGAGGAGAGTAGTAGAAAGAGGGGGGGGACAGGTAGCCCACCAGCAACGGGGGATGGGCAACCTGCTAAGAGCAGTGAGGAGATGCCTGACTGTTGAGGGCTCAGGGGACTCAGGGCTCACAATTCTTAACACCGACCAAATCTGTCCTCCATAGGGGCCCCAGCTGTCACACCAGTCGCGATAAACACACAAAAAGTAGGCTTTGTCACATGTGCAAAGTAATCGAAAATACATACAGTATGAGAGGGAAAAAACATTAATAGCACCAAAACACAGAATTTCATGTCTATATAAGGATTTTGAGGGCCCCATGTTGATATTTCGCCTAGGGCCCCAAATGGCTAGATCCACCCTTGTACTGAGCGCTACCCGAGGGCTACTTGTTTATCCAAAATCCTCTACCAATAAGTTGACATCTTTCTCAAGTCACACTATGATTGAATAGTCTGCTTATATGTTATAAAATATTCTTTATAGATGAAGAGAAGTATTAACTGTGACTTAAATCTTATAGTCCTCACTATCTATTAACATCCTTGGTGGACACCTGAGAAGCTCCTGGAGGGCTATTTGGCGCCCGCTGACACCAAGTTGGTGACACCTGCTCTAACACGTTCTTCACTGTAAATCAGTGTTTCTTAAACTTTTTCTGACCGAGAAACACTCTGTCCCCCCAAAAATGTTCAGGGACCACCTGTCAACTTAATTCACAGTTGACGGGTGCTAATTTGGCACTGCTAATTTTGATGCAGATCACTTACTTTTTATTAACATTACAAGCATGTCTTATTGTGGTAAAAGTAGTACTACAGCTATGTTTAGCTTTGTAATAATGTTACAAATAATGTCAATTGCTAGCTTGTCTTGAAAAAGTACAAATCCCCTCGTGGAGCACCAGTGGTCCCCGGACCAAACTTTGAGAATCACTGATGTAAATGAAAACTTGTGGACAACCAGATAGACGTAAAAAGATTTGAACCAATAAACAGAAGATATCTAGAGCAGTGTTTCCCAACCTTTTTTTATCTTACGTACCCCTTAAGCCTTTTTGTCATACCATGAGTACCGCCTTACTCATGCTCTATATCCTAATGTGACTATGCTCCGTACATTTTTTCAGTTTTCCAAATACCCCCTGCAGTGTGCTCGCATACCCCTGGTTGGGAAACACTGATCTAGAGCAGTGTTTCCCAACCTTTTTTTTCTCATGTACCCCCTAAGCCTTTTCGTTGTGCCATGAGTACCCCCTAACTCATATTTTACATCACTTTTTCTATTGCAGTGTGACTATGCTCCATGTATTGGTTCAAATTTAAAATTTCCAAGTACCCCCTGCAGTGTGCTCGCGTACCCCTAGTGGTACACGTACCCCTGGTTGGGAAACACTGTGCTAGAGACACGAAGGGAAGGTCTGTACTCTTTGGATCCCTTACTTTTGTTGCCATAATTCTCTACTCATTCAAGCTCACCTTAGAAAACCTATAGGCTTTTGACTTGTTAAAATAGGTGGCCAGGTTCACATAGCAAATGTCCTTTATTTCTCGCTTGAGACTGTGACTTACATCAGCAAGGGAAATAATAAAAAAAAAAACGACTTTATAATGTGAAGCCATTACACAGGTAAGGTACAAATTAGTCATAAACTTTACTGCAAAATAATGAATTATACTGGTCATATTCTGTAATTGTGCAGGTACGTACGTGGCTCATAGAAATGCCTTCCAGCATATTCCGTATGCAGTGAAACATTATTATTATCGGACAACCAAGGCAAGATTTTTTTTTCTTTTTCGCGAACAGCGTACAGTAATTACACACGTGTTTATTGGTCTTAATAAACGTGCTGCTGCCTGTTGATAGCAAAACTAATTAGTGAGTGTTTATGAGAGGATAAATTCCTTTCGGCAGAATAGCGGGCCATGAGTCAGGGAAGGAATTCAGGCAAAGGTCAGATAGAGGATTTACATACAGGCTGCTCTGTCTTGTAGTTCTATATTTATACCCAAAGTCATAAAGCAAGGGGCTTACTTACAATACATGAAGAGTTCAGATGCAAAACCCCCTTACTCCATTTCTGAAGACCTGCACTTCTGTTTTTTTAGAGAAACCAGTTGTTAGTTTGGTTTACATTCATGTACTTGATAATACATAGAAATAGTTATATTACATAAATAAAATTAAAAAAATATGCAATGTTGATAGCTCTGTATTAAATAAAAATGAATTAAGATTATTTTCTGAAAAGGTAGTTAGGGGGTTTTGCGCCTGAACTCTATATTTATACCCAAAGTCATAAAGCAAGGGGCTTACATACAATACATGTACATGTTGAGAGAGTATACTGTATAGTCAGGCCTTCAGGTGGGTTACTAACCTGGTAACGCTTTAGTCTTCTCTGGATATGTGGATAGCGTCCTCCTCACTGTAATTAACACACCTGACTCTAAGGGTGAATACTGTAACTATTATTTTTCACATGTAAATGTGAACACACACACACACACACACACACACACACACACACACACACACACACACACACACACACACACACACACACACACACACGCTCTCACACACAGGGGAGACGACAGGGTGGGACAAAGGGATCAGTTGTCCCAGGCCCAGTGACAGAGGGGGCCCGGATTTGGGTCCTCATTATATTGTATGCACTGGGGACCTTTTAGATGACTTTGTCCTGGGCCCAGCCAAAGCTGTCAGTGGCCCTGCACATGCGCATGCACGCTCGCACACACACACATATATACATACACACACACACACACACACACACACACACACACACACACACACACACACACACACACACACACACACACACACACACACACACACACACACACACACACACGGGCAAACAAACTTTCTGACACAGGAATATACGAATGTATGCTGCTCCGACACTGTGAGAGCATCCAAATTCACACAAAATTCACCTGACTCACGTGTCTCATTTCGAGGACTCACAATACAGTAGCAGTCTATAAAAAGCACACAGCTGTCACCAGGCCCATGGCATCATTCTGGGCATGCGAAAAGAAACAAAAAACACACAAATGTAGACAGGATGACATCTTGGTGTCTGGCCATGGTCTTGTCACCAGCTCCGCAAGTGAAATATGTCCACAAAACCACCCCCCCATCCCAAACCTCCCCTCCCCATCCAGTGAACTATGTCCACAAAACCCTCCCAAACCTCCCCTCCCCATCCAGAGAAATGTGTCCACAAAACCCTCCCAAACCTCCCCTCCCCATCTAGTACAATATGTCCACAAAAGCACCCCCAAAACTTCCCATGCCGTGAAATATGTCAACAAAACCACCCCCAAACCACCACTCCCCATCCAGAGAAATATGTCCACAAAACCACCCCCAAACATTCCCATTCAGGGATATATGTTCACGAAAGCACCCAAAACCTCCCCTCCCCATCCAGAGAAATATGTCCACAAAATCCACCCCCAAACCTCCCCATCCAGAGAAATGTGTCCACAAAACAAAACCTCCCCTCCCCATCCAGTAAAATATGTCCACAAAACCCACCCCCAAGCCTCCCCATGCAGTGAAATATGTCCACAAAACCACCACAAACCTCCCCTCCCCATCCAGTCAAATGTGCCCACAAAGCCACCCCCAAGCCTCCCCATCCAGAGAAATATGTCCACAAAACCACCCCAAACCTCTGCATCCAGTTACCCTCCGCATACACTCCTTATTGCCCACCTTTTCAGTCTCCTTTCCAGCCTCACGCCCTCCACCCCACCCTCCCTCTCTCCTCTTGTACCCACCCCTCCACCCACCACCACCCACCCCTCTGCCCCTCCACTCTTGTACCACCTCTCCCTCCGCCCCTCAACACCCCCCCCCCCCAATCTGATACCTCCCCTGCGCCCCTCCACCCACCCCCAATCTGATACTTCCCCTCCGCCCCTCTGCCCACCCCCCCACCACCCCCCCAATCTGATTTCATTCTGTCAGCACCGGCATCAGCAGCCATTAGAGTTAGTTAATGAGACACATGGAGAGGCAGTGCACCTGAGGAAAAGCAATATTGAGAAGGGGAGAGAGGAGGATGGGGAGGGAGAGGAGGAGAAAGGAGGATGCGGAGGGAGAGGCGGAGAAAGGAGGATGGGGAGGGGAAAGAATGGAGGACAGTCGAGAATGATAGGTGAAATAGAATGGAGGATGGAGGAGGAAATGAGAAGACGAGAAACTGGATGGATGGAGGACACAGGGAAAAGAATGGAGATAAGATACAATAAAAGGATGGAGGATGGACAGAGGAGAGGAGAAACGATAGAGGAGGAAGAGCAAGAGAATGATGAAGAGAGTAGAGGATTGATAGGGGGAAGAGAAAGAAGGATGGAAGAGGAGAGAAGAGAAACAGGGTGGATGGAGGACAGAGGAAAAAGAATAGAGAGAAAATAAAAGAATGTAGGATGGATAGAAGAGAGAGGAGAAATGATAGAGGAGGAAGAGCAAGAGAATGATGAGGAGAGAATGATGGATGGAGGAGAAAGACAAGAGGAGGAAATGAGGGGTGCAGAGGAGGAGTGTAGGAGGGGGAATATGTCACACACACACACGCGCGTACGCACACACACACACACACACACACACACACATGCACACGCGCACACACACACACACACACACACACACACACACACACACACACACACACACACACACACACACACACACACACACACACACACACACACACACACAGGAGGAGTGTAGGTGGGGGAATATGTCAGCTAAAGTATCCAAACAGGAACTTGACTTCCTGCCAACAAAGTCCTGGAGCACCAGCTGTAGCCTACCGCAAGGGAGCCCAAAAAAATCGTTGGCACATTCTTCATGTGAGCTGTCACAGTAGTGGCGGTGATATGGCGACCACCTTATTTTAATAATTACTTACCCACTTGTTTATTTACTGATTTGTGTGCAACTGGACAGGAAATTTCAGCTGCCATTGGAAAGCGAGAGGAGTGTTGAACATGATGAATATGCACGACGTGTCTGAAATATCGACAAGACTTTTTCCCTGTCAAAAGTTGACGATGAGTATGACTATATGCACCGGAGCTTGTTATGAATGTTACCGTCTATCCCCCTCCCCCATAAAAGCAATAAAAAGTTGATCACAATTTAAAAAAAAGCTGACGATGAGGTATCCTGCAGACAATATCGCTCTTCCTTCGGTACGTACTGTATTTCCCACCTGCGTCGTTGGAGTGGAGCATGGTGAGTATGCATGACACATCTGAAATATCAACGAGACTTTTTCCCTGTCAAAAGTTGACGATGAGGTATCCTGCAGAAAATATCACTCTTCCTCCTTCGGTACGTACTGTAATTCCCACCTGCGTCACTGCCTGTTCACGTCCATTTGTGAGAACAGACTAGCCAGGCTGTGCCCTCCTAGTGACGCAACAGCTTCAGCGTTGCACCCAATCATGTCAAGAGCAATGCAAGTACTTTCTGAGTTCCCGCAAATTCGGAAACTCCTCCCACTTTGTTGGGAAGCAAACAATCATTACCAAACCAAGGGAGGCCATTTGAGAAATGCCGTTTGGGAAATATTAATTGTAATGCTCTTGGTCAGACCAAGTCTCGAAGAGATTTGAAAGTCAATGATAATTAGGATAACTGTACCGCAGCAAGAGCCCAAAAAATCTCTCTGGCACATTCTTCATGTGAGCTGTCACAGTAGTGGTGGCAATATGGCGAGTCGACCACCCTATTTTAATAATTTATTTACCCACTCGTTTATTTACTGATTTGTGTGCAACTGGGCTAAAAACTTCAGCTGCAGTTGGAAAGCGAGAGGAGTGTGGAGCATGGTGAATATGCCTGACGTTCAAGAAGGTAGAGAATGTGTGCACATCCGTGGCACAGGTGCTGGACAAAATGAAGTAACTGAAGTAAATGATAGAAGTCCTAACACTGTTAATGCTCCCAGTGATGTATTTGCATGACGTCTCTGAAATATAAAAGACTTTCCCCTGTCAAAAGTTGATGATGAGGTATCCTGCAGAAAAACAGATCGCTCTTCCTTCGGTAGGCTACGTACTGTAATTCCCAACCTGCGTCACTGCCTGTTCAAGTTCATTTGTGAGAACAGACAGAGTTGCCACCCCTCCATGACCCCCTTTTCCTCTGTTGCTGATGAGGTGGGCAAGAGAATACAGTACAGGCCTCTCATGCTGCTGCGCGGAATGAATGATGACAAGGGTCAGGGCAACACCCTGAGAGAGAGGGAGAGAGAGTGACGGTACATACACACCAAGACGGCACGTTTCCTTAACGTCTCCATGAGCTGTGCAAGTCTGAGACGTTCGCGGGCTGCCTTTCACACTGCACAGTCAGCATCCACGTTCTAGCCGCGGGCAGCAGCCATTCATTTTCAATAGACTCGTTCTATTTTCAAGGAGCATCGCGGACATGTCTGGTCGGGCCGGTCATGTGCCACGCTTACACCACACTCCTGTGTGCAAGGCATGATCTGTTTTCATGTATTCTAACCGTTTCGGACTGATAACGGACACGTTAAGTGGACGTGAAGTGGACGTTAAGTGGACGTCCGCGCCGTTGGTGTGAATGCACCGTGAGAGAGAGAGAGAGAGAGAGAGAGAGAGAGAGAGAGAGAGAGAGAGAGACAGACAGACAGACAGACAGACAGACAGACAGACAGAGAGAGAGACAGAGAGAAAGACAGAGAGAGAGAGAGAGAGAGGTGGCGGGGAGAGAGGGAGAGAGAGAGACAGAGAGAAAGACAGAGAGAGAGAGAGAGAGAGAGAGAGAGAGAGAGAGAGACATGTATGCACAAGAGGCTCAATAGACGGAGTAGCATGACTACTTGAATGATGTCTAGATCGAAAGACTTCAATGGCAGACGAGAGATGGAGAGACTGACAGGGAGAGGGAGGGATGGAGAGAGAGAGAGAGAGTGTGATGGGCAGCTGCTAAAGGACAGAGGTGACAGAGTCTATCCATTTGTAATATACAGTTAGAATTTGAAGAGTTTATTTGCAAAACGGTGTATCTCCATTTTGTAGAAAGTTGAGAAATTGACATTTTTGTATTGGGCATTCCATTGCATTGCACTGTAAAATGCATTTTGTATCAGTTGAAAAAGTATGTTCTCAATATATATGAATGGTAAGAATTCACACATAGGAAGGTGGTAGGACCTCTACTGTACAGTCATTTTCAATCATAACGTGCAAAAATCAAAAATGGTGACTACACCGTTTTGCAAATAAACTCTTCATTTATGTTTGGGCCTTTTAGCCTTATTGAGATAGGACAGTCGTAGTTGGTGACAGGACCTGAGTGGGAGAGAGACCCAGGGAAGCATCTGGAAATAACTTGAGGTCGGAATCGAGCCCTGGTTCCAGCCCAACGACAACGAGCCTCAGCAAACAAATTAGCAGTCATGGGTAAGCGGTTAAGGCGTCAGACTTGTGGTCCAAAGGTTGCTTGTCCAACTCCCGACCCGCCTGGTTGGTGGGGGGAATAATTAATCAGTGCTCTCCCCCATCCTCCTCCATGACTGAGGTACCCTGAACATTGTCCTGTCGCACTGCTCCCTTTCGGGGGGCATTGGGAGCTGCCTCCTTGCATGGGTGAGGCAAACATGCAATTTTGTTGTGTGCAGTGAGCACTTATGTCCTGTGGAATGCTGTGTCACAAGAGCAACGGGAGTTGGAGTTTCCCAGTTTGACTTTCACTTTGTATTCAATTTATTCTTCGACACATAAAATCAGAATCAGGGATACAATCCTCGAAAGCCTACTTGTTAGCCAGTTAGCAGCTTGGATAGTGGTCAATGGGAAATTGCAATGCAAAGAAATAAAGTAGCTAACATAGCTAGCAACTATGGTTTCGAGAAACAAAGCCCAGGAATCGTTTCTGTTTGTATTGGCAACACACAGGGTTCATGAAAATTAGGGCTATTTGTCTTTCCTTATACAGGGCAGTAGAGAAGAGAGGTAGAGGAGAAGGAGAAGATAAGGAAAGGAAAGTAAAGTTTAAAAAAATGGATTGCATTGGCGCTAGTCCACAGAACTTTACATTGCACTTTTATGTA
>NC_085869.1:6645671-6670671 GCF_034702125.1 Engraulis encrasicolus | reverse complement strand
TTCTGAGTTCATTGTTCCACTGATAATAGCAAACTGAAAAGGGCCTGAGGCAGCAAGGTAGCCGCATATAATGATGTTCTCGCCACCATACTCAAAGGTGGAGATGATGTTTTGGTGAAGGTGTGATTCTCCACACAGTAAATTCTGCAGTGTTCATGTAACACTTAGAGAGTTAATTTGACATCATTTGGACTTAAATTAACTCTTTAAGTGTTGAATTAACACCACAAAATTGACTGTGCAGTTCTCCAACAAACATGACATTGTGTGTTCCCCTGAACAATTCAACTTTGATTTCAACGTTGGTCTACAGAATATTTTGCAGTAATTCTATGAAGCATATAAATGCTTTTTCGCAAACCTCAAAGGTGCAGCAATATTATTTTGGACAGAAACCCGATTAATTTTAGATTGGCAGAATGAATCCCATTTTTAGCTATTCTTGGTTATTCTTGGTATGGTGGCGGTAGCATCATTATATGCGGCTACCTTGCTGCCTCAGGCCCTTGACAGTTTGCTATTATCAGTGGAACAATGAACTCAAGTTTATTGTGATATTTTACAGAAAAAAACGTGAGGAAGTCTGTCACACAGTTGAAGCACACAAGAGTATGGGTCCTGAAATGTGACAACAACCCATACTTTAGAAGCAAAACGACTTTAGAATGGCTTCATAATAATGAAATACACATTCTGAAATAGCCCAGTCAAAGCCCTGAAAAAAAAACAATTGAGATTATATGGCATCAAGAAAGCTATGCACTCCAGACATCCCACAAACCTTGCTGACGAGAGGCAGTTCTCTAAAGAAGAGGGAGACAAGATACAAACAGATTGTTTTTTTAATCTGATCTGCAA
Source organism: Engraulis encrasicolus (assembly GCF_034702125.1). NCBI lineage: Eukaryota > Metazoa > Chordata > Actinopteri > Clupeiformes > Engraulidae > Engraulis > Engraulis encrasicolus. Next base: position 6,669,813 of record NC_085869.1, on the reverse strand, counting down.
CTACAGGACAAGTCTGGTTGATGATATTGGAACTAACTGAGGGTTAAAACCTACTTAATGCAAGGGTGTACTTACTTATGCCCTGCTCTCCTGTGAATATTATGGCCTTATGACCAATAAAAATATGATAACATGTAAATGTTTGGGTGGAATTAATTAAAGCAGACTCTGATTGTTCCTTCTTGAGATTTCCGGGAAGATCTGACCATGTTTTATGGCCAATTTTGACAGAAATGTAAGAAATTTCAAAGGGTGTACAAACTTTTTCCTGGGACTGTATATTTAAAAAGCAGACAGGAAAAACTCAAAACAGGGTGAAGTAAAGTAGGTAAAAGTCATATTTCTTGGAGTTTGTAGAACAATGTAGGCCTACTGTAAGCTCAAATTCAAAGCAATGCTACAGACTGCATGTAGCACATATTGATAGCATGTTGAGATTTAGTTTTCCAGTAACGTTGTAGGGCCTATAGTTGCTCTGTGTATTCCCAAACGATTGCAACCTAAACAAAGGACATCTTGACATGAGAGTGTCAACATGTTTCATCACACGACTGACTTAGTCTATTTGTCTTTTTTATCATCTCTCGCTATTGCCCTTCTTTTCTTGGTCTCCTGTTTCTTTGTCTCCTCTGTTTTTTCTGTTCTGCACTCACTCACACACACACACACACACACACACACACACACACACACACACACACACACACACACACACACACACACACACACACACACACACACACACACACACACACACACATACACACACACACACACACACACACACACCCTTGCACTTGCTTTAATGAGCCTCTGGGATGTCTTTTTCATCCTCCAGTTCTTCTGTGAGGCGTCAGGGCTCGTCGTCCGCTCCTCTCTCTAACCAGAGACATCGGAGGAGAAGAAGAAGAGCACTATTGCACCATGGGAAATACAGCGAGGGCCGGCCTTATTAGTGCCTTCTCTGCAGCGGGCTTAGCTATCGATTACTGACCCACAAGCACACAAACGCACGGGCGCGAACACACACACACACACTTTCAAACACGCGCGTGCACACAGACACACAGACACACAGACACACAGACACACACACACACACACACACACACACACACACACACACACACACACACACACACACACACACACACACACACACACACACACACACACACACACACACACACACACAAACAAACACACACACCATTCTGTCCACTCAGACAGAAACCATCGCTTAGGGGCCTTTTTTCATTACACAAACACACACACACACACACACACACACACACACACACACACACACACACACACACACACACACACACACACACACACACACACACACACACACACACACACACACACACACACACACACACACACACACACAAACAAACACACACACGACTCCAAAATCCTCTTTTACTGTCAAAACACTGTGCCAGACTGGGTCTCGAATTCCCACATCCATGTTTGAAACAATTATGAAGCGACAGTCAAAGAAAGCACTTTCCTCCCAGGTGGACTTACCTTACTGCTCTCAATGGTAAACGCTTCTTCTTTTACCCATTGTCTTTTTTATTCTTTAATGCTTCCTCTCTCTCTCTCTCTCTATATTTCTCTCTCTTTCTGTTTCTCTGTCTCTCTCTCTCTCTCTCATTCTCTCTCTCTCTCTCTCCATGTCTCTCTCTCTCTCTCTCTCTCCCTGCGTGTGTGTCTCTTTCTCTTTCTCTTTCTCTCTCTCTCTATCCCTCTCTCTCTCTCTCTCTCTCTCTCTATCTCTCTCTCTCTCTCTCTCTCTCTCTATCTCTCTCTCTCTCTCTCTCTCTCTCTCCATATTTTCTCTGTCTACTCCACAGCCTTGTAATACTATATTTTGCAATCTACTTGAGACTCCATCAGTGTGGTGTGCGTTTTTCCCCGACATAAAATATTGAGATCGATAGATAACAGATTGATGTGTTCAGATATAAAGGCACAGTGAAAACAGACAGGCTCACGTATCACGTAAAATCACACAGTAAGAGAAAGAAGTGTGGATGGAGGGAAAAGTGGAAAAGAGGGGAAGAGGGCAAGAGGGGAAAAAGAGAGTGATCGAGAAAGACAAAGGAAAAGATGAAGAGTGAGAAGGGGAGAATATGCTGCCTAGTCCAGCAGAAGCTGAGAATGGGATTTTTCAGCCTTACATAAAATCACAGTAAGAGAAAGACGTGCATGGAGGAAGAGGAAGAGGGGAAAAGAGGGTGATAGAGAAAGACAAAGGAAAAGAGAATATGTTGCCTCGCTCCTCCATTAGAAGCTGAGGGTGGGATTTTAAAGGTAAGACATGTTTGGAGGGAGGGAGGAAGAGGGGGAAAACAGAGTGATTGAAAAAGTCAAAGGAAAAGATGAAGAGTGAGAAGGGGAGAATATGTTGCCTAGCTCCTCCATTAGAAGCAAAGAATGGGATTTTTCAGCCTTACGTAAAATCACACAGCAAGAGAAAGACGTGTGTGGAGGGAGGAAGAGAGGGGGGAAAGAGAGTGATAGAGAAAGTCAAAGGAAAAGATGAAGAGGGAGAAGGGGAGAATATGTTGCCTAGCTCCTCCATTAGAACCTGAGGGCAGGGCCGCTGACAGCTTTTGCTGGGCCCGGGACAAAGTCATCTGAATGTCCCCAAATCCAATACATACAATGTAATGGTAACCCAATTCTGGGCCCCTTCTCTCTCTGGGCCCTGGACAACTGACCCGTTTGGCCGCCTCTGTCGGCTTCCCTGGCTGAGAGTGGGATTTTAAAGGGCACATCTCAACTATCTCTCATGACTGCTGCTGCTCATGACTGCATATTTGTCTTGCTCAGCGTTATACCTGATACACATCATCATTTACATAGGACACTTCCACCCAAATACAGCTGTGGGCTTAGCGTGTGTGTGTGTGTGTGTGTGTGTGTGCGTGCGTGCGTGCGTGCGTGCGTGCGTGCGTGCGTGCGTGCGTGCATCCGTGCGTGCGTGCGTGCGCGCGCACACACACACACACACACACACACATAAATGCTGGACTGTTTTATCACATTTCATTACACGTAGCTGTAGAAACTGTATGTTCTTTACCTTTCTTTTTTCCCCTATTTCCACACCACCACCACACAGCTGCTGTATACTTTAGCTTGACTTCTTATCACTGAAAGAAAAGTGAAAGCCCATTGGGAAACTCCAACTCCCATTGTCATTGTGACACAGCACTCCACAGCACACAAGTGAACACTGCACACAACGAAATTGCATTCATGCCTCACCCGTGCAAGGGGGCAGCCCTCAGTGGCGCCCCATGGGGAGCAGTGCGGTGGGACGGTACCATGCTCAGGGTACCTCAGTCATGGAGGAGAATGGGGGAGAGCACTGGTTGATTACTCTCCCCACCAACTTGGCGGGTCGGGAGTCGAACTGGCAACCTCTGGGATGCAAGTCTGACGCCCTAACCGCTCACCCATGACTGCCCACATATAACATATACACATATAACTAGGGGAGAATCAATAATGTTCCCCCTTCTGCCCGCTTGCTTTCAAAGCAGCGTGTTAGCGTTAGCAGCCCTAGCTCATCATATCAAATCCAATCTATCCGTCTCCCAGGGCTGGAGTGGCCTTCTGGCATAGCGGGCATTTCCCGGTGGGCCCTGCCCTATTTTCAGAAATGTTAATTAAAAAAAAAAAAAGTACAAAAAATAACTGAAAATAGGGGCCCACGAGGGTGCGGGGCACACCGGTGAGTCAGTTCTGCGCAGCTAATTATGAGCTAAAAGTGCCCGGGCCCTATTTCTCGCCCAGCCCAGCCCTATCTGTCTCCTATGGCCTGCTGGCTGCCTGTCTTGTCTTCTCCCCATAGCCAGCAGATTTAAAGCTTCAGTCGAGCCTGACAGCGTAGCGTTCCTGAGTCTGACACTCCCATCATCATCATCATCATCTACAGGTATATATCCCACACTGTGGATTTCTGCCTGCCTGCCTTCACCTGCATAATTACACTGGCTTGAGTTGGCACATGATGTGTGGTCAGTCAGGGGTATTGGATGTAATGATTGAGGGGTAAAACTTGTGTGTGTGTGTGTCTGTGCGTGTGTGTGTGTGTGTGTGTGTGTGTGTGTGTGTGTGTGTGTGTGTGTGTGTGTGTGTGTGTGTGTGTGTGTGTGTGTGTGTGTGTGTGTGTGTGTGTGTGTGTGTGAGTGTGTGTGTGTGTGTGTGTGTGCGTGTGTGTGTAGAGATAACTTTGGATCAGTGTTGGATCTACGTTGCCATACAGTGCTGGCGAGATGCAGAAGTGTTGGAACAGGGCCGGCCCACGCCTTTACGAGCCCCAAGCAAAATTTCATTGGGGGCCCGCCATACCACCCCCTGCTCAGCATCAGATGTAGGGGTAGGAGCTAAGGACATAAAGTAGGGTTGCCAAATTCCGCCCACTTCACTGATCACTTCACTGAAAACGTGATAATATCACTTTTGTATTTTAAATACTATTTAATTATGCTATCGTATATTTTTGGATAGCGGCAACTGTGTAGATTAGGTAATGAGCAATATTAGCTAACATTGGTAGACTTTCTATCGTAATTTGGCGATAACGTCCAGCATGTCCAAAATCTAGTTTCAGCACAATTCACGGGCGAAAGGCTCCCAATTCAGCCCGCTTGATTTCAGGTCACGTCAGTATTTCCGTTACTGTTTATTATTCCTTCATGCTTTTGTGCTGATTTCGTTCACACTTGTAGTCTTGGCTTTACCGATGCAGGAACTGTGATTAGTTTGGTCGTTACTGTGGAAACGGTTGAATAATTTTGCTCCTAAAGTGAAACAGGGAAGCGGCCAGGGCGAGTTTTTAGACAGAATGTCGTCGTGAAATTAAAATTCCATCTCTATCATGCTGCTGTTACGGACACCCTTCATTACAACGCTGTTTATGGCCGTTTGACTCGGTTTTAAATGTCATCAAATTGTTTCAAATTGTAAGCATACAAACACCATATCATGTTGATATCCATTCCTGACTTAACCAGTGGACACATAATTAACTACCATCACTTAAGTTATCAGCCTAAGTAGGTGGGCGGAATTGGGGACGGGCGGAATTAGGCGACTTGGCTATAAGTAGGCTATCTGTAAATCGTGTACCCAACTTGCACTGCGCTTCTTGGAGAAAAATGGTAGCATGGGGGCCCTAAGCCATCGCATAGTTTGCCTATGCCTCAGGCTGGCCCTTGGTTGGAACATACAGTATTTCATATAGGCTGCATGTATTTTGAGTGTGAATGAAAAGGTGAAGTGCAATGGTGAAATTACTGTATGTACAGTATGTTGTTGTATTGTACAGGTTTGAGCGGATGCATGTGGGCAAAGAGTAAGGACAGAAGATGTGGGAATGTGATGTGTGTGGTTTAGTGGCTATGTTAAAGCCTAGTGAAACTCTAGGTCACCTGCATGACTGAGCTGTGTACATCGACAGCGTTGCCTGAGGCCAGCCTTCACCTTTCTGACCTGTCAGCTATTATGTGTTTATTCACCACAATCAATGTCACGACCTGTGGTTAATGTCTATTGACCCGATCCGATATTGGGTCCATTGGCATTGGAAATAGATATTGATGAATGTCGCCTACTGAATACAGTAATAACACTCTATCAAAGAACAATTGGCCCAAAATGGTTCAAATCAATCAATCAATCAATCAAGAGAAATAAACAGTGGACTGTTTTGGCCCTGTGAATAACCCCAGATAGTGTATCTATAATTTGCCATGCTATCATGACCACACACAATTGGGGAGAGATCCGTATTTCAGGAGAGGGATGCCATGGCAACACAAATCACGACAGAGCAGAGCAGAGGTCGGCTGTGTGCTATTGTCAGAGCTGAATATTTATATATATAACATTGAGGGGCAATGGCATTCATTTATTTGTATTTTTATTTCATTCATTATTATGTATTTGTGTGCTTGTTTGTTTGTTTGTTTATTTGTTTGTTTATTTGTTTGTTGTATTCGTTCTTCTGCCTCTTAGTTGCTCAGTTTAGAATTGCTAGTGGCAAATTAGGAGAGAACACACACACACACGCACGCACGCACGCGTGCACACGCACACACACACACACGCAAGCACGCACGCACACACACACACACACACACACACACACACACACACACAAACACTTCACACATGCACGGATGCATGCACACACTCACGCACACGCACACGCACACACACACACACAAAAACATTTCACACATGCACGGATGCATGCACACACTCTCGCAAAAAAACACGCACACACACACACACACACACACGCACACAGGCACACAAACACACACACACACACACACACACACACACACACACACACACACACATTCAGTGGAGAGTGGTGACACGTGTGGTGCTCTCAAAAATATAAAAATAAAACTATTATAAGAAAAATAAAAACAGCTAGACCATGTCCATACTGTGAAAATAAGTTTTTAATTACAGTAAAGGCTACTGTATAAGTTTGACAGGTTGACAGCCTGGCGCCTGCGGTCCACAGGGACTATGCTCATATGCTCAGAACTCTATATGTCAATGTTTTTGAATAATTATTATGATCAGGTGTCTGATTATGTCTAATGCTGATGTGCTGAGTACTACTGTACTGTATGCTACATACCGAATATTATACTTTGTAAATGTGTAGGCTTAATACTGCCATGTTTTGACCAACTGTTATTCTTTCTAGGGTGAGGACGTTGGGGTGGGAGTGGGGGAGACTTTGTGTGAAAGTACTGTATGTGTGAAAGTGTTGTCCTGATCAGTGTTTTGTTTTTGTTTCTGTATTTTGTTTTAGTATCTGTTCTTGTTTCTGTACTGTACTGTTTGTCCTGGGGACCCCCTCGAAAACGAGATATCCTATCTCAAGGGGCTTTCCCCCCTAAACAAATAAATTGAAATTGAAATAAATTGAAATTTGCTTTTTAAGTAACACAGCAGTATGCCTATTGCAACTTCAAGATGTTTGAATGCTTTTAAGCCTGGCTAAAACTACATGACTGCCGATTGTGTGTCCGATTTTGACGTCGGGGTGCACCGCACACTAGAAGAGAATCGCAACTGTCAATCTTATCCCTGCTCACAACCACCTAGACAATGCCCGACGTTCTATTTCCAGTCGCAAATATCAAACACTGTTTGATTTCTACGACTTGTGACCGGCGACTCTTTGAGCTGCCAAAGTTCTATCTTAGAACGTCGGCCACGACGAGGAAAATCTTTCCCGACAATCGCTTGCGATGGTCCCTGGGGGTAACGTTCCACTGATTGACGTAAGGGGGGTTTTCAGCAGAGAATCGGCGCAATAGTCGTGTAGTTTGAGCCAGGCTTTAGTGATTCTCATAGCTCTGTGGTTATAAGGACATTTTTCAGTGTGATGAAGTGGTCTGCACACTAGGAATGAGCTCCAAAAAGAGAAACTTTATTTCTTTATACAAATGGCAACGTTTCGATCCACCAGTGGGATCTTCCTCAGGCAATAAGGACATCTTCCCCCAGTCAATGTGCCTTATCCCATTTTGTCGTAAGTCCTTTTTTTTGGAAAGGGTGACCTCTGCCTATTAAATCCTAAATATCTCAGTCTCCGAAGCACATACAGACATGAAATAGGTTACATTTAAAATCTAGAACCTTCATTTTGCACTACTTTAATGAAATAGCTCAAATCTCAAGAACATGAATGCAGCGTACAGTATATGTCGCTCCAGGACACAATGGGTTAAGCATGTTAGGAACAGATCATGGTAAATCATCACTCCATAATACCACATTTATTACCTTCTATTACGATAATGTGTAGAAAACTACATAATGCATATATGACCCATAATTGATGGACATGTTGTCATTGTGACACAATGCTGATCAATTGCAAAATTAAGACAATAGGTATTCGAACAGAAATGCAAATTCGATAATTCCTACCTGAAATAACAAAACACTCATTGCTCACACTCACAGCTCAGATAGTAACTATACAGTTGGTGCTTTTGGAATTTCTCATCCATTGGTAAGAAGTTGGCCAGCAAGAAGGTCACCACTACCATAACCTCAGACCTTTTACTTAGACTTTTTTTTGAGGATTTTCTTACATTGAGTCTACGGTAAATCAGTCATTTGTTTGTGTGAGCCCACAGCACAACTAAACAGTAGGCTTACAGACCCTTTCTACAACCATATAAATATAATAACAAAGGCCATGGTCGGTGAGTGGCATATGTGTGGGTTGACCTATGGCCTAACCAATGAGGTGGGCCATCCCTGTATACCACAGTACACTGCATATTCAAATGTAAAAATTACACCATAACCTCTTTAGTGAACCGTATGTAGGCCTATGTACATTAAAAACATCTTAATTTAAAGATAGCAGGAAGGGATGTTATGCCAATGCCCAATGCAATGGAGTATAAATGCACTTTATAGCAGTACTAACTGTGCTCAAGTTTTGTGGAAAGTTTATCAAATAAAAAGCGGAGCCTCCAAGTCTAATTCATTGGAATAATAAACACATTGCAGCAGGCCAGGCTGTATGCTATATGCTAAATGCGGCACCATAATAAACTCATTAAATGACTCATTATCCTTGAGCAGTGCTTGGAGATCATCTGCAGCTGAGCTTTTGGCAGCGTCAGACTGCTTACTTGGAGCAACGCTGTCTACTGATGTAGACCTCATGCAGGGCCCTACCTATCTGCCGAACAGCAGGAACTGACAGGCAAAAAGATTAACATATTACTCTTCAAAATAATGAATTAAAAGGAGAGCATAAGGAAAGAAAAAGACAGAAATAAAGAAAGAATACACCCCGTCACACACACACCCACACACACCCCTGTGACCGTGGCAAGTTTTGAGCACTGTATGAAAGAAAGAAAAAGTTTTTTTTTCTTTTTTGCAGCGCAGGAAGATTCCAAATTCCGAGGTGATATTCTGTGCATATCTGCGTAACATATTACTCTTCAAAATAATGAATTAAAAGGAGAGCATAAGGGAAGGAAAAGACAGAAATAAAGAGAGAGTACACCCCGTCACATACACACCCACACACACCCCTGTGACCGTGGCGGTTTTGAGCACTGTATAAAAGAAAGAAAAAGTTTTTTTTTTTTCTTTTTTGCAGCGCAGGAAGATTCCAAATTCCGAGGTGATATTCTCTGCTGCCTGTGCGTAACATATTACTCTTAAAAATAATGAATTAAAAGGAGAGCATAAAGAAAGAAAAAGACAGAAATAAAGAAAGAATTACACCCCCACCCCACCACACCCCTGTGACCGTGGCCAGTTTTGAGCACTGTCTGAAAGAAAGAAAACGTTTTTTTCCCCTTTTCTGCGGCACAGGAAGATTCTAAATTCCGAGGTGATATTCCATTCTCTGCTGTCTGCCTGCCTGCCTGCCTGCCTGTACGTTCTTAAGAACCCTCATCCCTCTCAATATTCCGTTCACAGCGACGTGACGGCACCTGCTCAGTGGACACATCTTGTCCTTGCACCTTGCTTTTGTTCTCCGCTCAACGCTTCTCTGCCTCTTTCTTTCTGTTTTTTTTTTGCCTTTCCTCCTTTTATTTCCTTCTATCTCCTTTTCTATTCCCCTCTCTTAGCGGCCTCGTCTCGTTACTCCAGTCGGCAGTCGGCACAGATCGAAATGTTCCATCATCGTGCCACATGGCTGTCGCTACAGATGGAGGAGCATGTGCCGGAAATCACACCGAGCACACTTTGCACATTATTCAGCGTATGTATGCAGCGCCTGTGCACACAGCAGAGCAGAGCAAAGCAGAGGAGACACATACACACACACACACACACACACACACACACACACACACACACACACACACACACACACACACACACACACACACACACACACACACACACACACACACACACGTAAAGTCATACACACACAGGCGTACACATACAGGAACAAAGACACTTTTACACAAATGCAAGCACATGCATGCACGCACGCACGCACACACGCAGGCACGCACACACACACACACACACACACACACACACACACACACACACACACAGAGCGAGAAACAGCTTTTGCAAGCTGAACGGAGAGAGCTGAGAACAGCGAGTGGGGAGCGGAGGGAGCTGATGAGAGGGAGTCTGTGTGTGTATGCGTGCGTGTGTGTGTGTGTGTGTGTATGTGTGTGTGTGCGCGCGCGCGCGTGCGTGTGTGTGTACATGCGAGTGAGTGGGGAGCTTGTGGAGCTGATGGGAGTGTGTGTGTGTGTGTGTGTGTGTGTGTGTGTGTGTGTATGCGTGTGTGTGTGTGTGTGTATGTGTGTGCGCGCGCGTGCGTGTGTGTGTGTGTGTGTGTGTGTGTACATGCGAGTGAGTGGGGAGCTTGTGGAGCTGATGGGAGTGTGTGTGTGTGTGTGTGTGTGTGTGTGTGTGTGTGTGTGTGTGTGTGTGCAGTTATGTGTGTGTGTGTGCGTGTGTACATGCGAGTGAGTGGGGAGCTTGTGAAGCTGATGGGAGTGAGTGTGTGTGTGTGTGTGTGTGTGTGCAGTTATGTGTGCGTGTGTACATTCGAGTGAGTGGGGAGCGTAGCTGAGTTGATGGGAGTGAGTGGTGCTCTGATGTAATTTTCCATGCCAGTAGCCGCAGAATGGGGATATGCAGTGAATACGTGCTGACTGACTTTATTACCTGATGGATGGCCGTGGTAATGGCGTCTTAAAGACAAACTGGAAAGCCTAAAAACCATCCGGTATGTAATAAGCCTAGCGAGTCCACCCAACAAAAACCTGCATATGAACCCAAAATTAGGGAAATAATTTTACAATGATGCAGACACATACACAGACGCATACAGTATGTGGTGGGTATACAGGGGGAAAAAAAATCTCCCATGCTTGCATTTATTTTTTTTACACATACTGAATGTAGCTGAATGCAACTAAAATGCATAGGTGTAACTATGCACTGCTTATTTGTATCTGGAATTATCACCATGCAAGTTTGTGAGTATGACATTTTCTGAGTCTTGTCAGAGACTTTATTACATAGTAGGAGACAGACGGTCTATGCGACGGAGCACAGGATAAGTCATGCATATGCAATAAATATACAGAGACGTGACAGCAATATGGCAAATGTCTGCAAATGGTGTCTTGTTTCCAGGGGCCGCTGACAGCTTTTGCTGGGCCCAGGACAAAGTCTTCTGAACGGACCCCCTACCCAATCCATGCAATGTAATGGGGACCTATTTCTGGGGCCCCTAGGTCCCTGGGCGCGGGACAACATACCCGTTTGTCCCCCGCCCTGTCAGCAGGACTGCTTGTTTTCACTGGCTAACAGCCACTGTGTTGTCTCACCAGTCAGTGGTGTAGTCTTTGTAGAACGCCGGTATACACAGTATACCCACTGCAAAATTTCAGGGATTTCAGTATACCCATTTAAAATTGATTGATCCATTATTTAGAATAGTACAAATATATACAGTATACCCACTTAAAAAATGCTCAAATATACAGTATATCCACCAAAAAGTGCTGTGCCACCTGTTTGTACCCCCCTTTCGGTGGGCCTTCTTGTTTCACTGGCTAACAGCTACTGTGCTGTCTTAAGGGCCGTACACACACGTCGCTACTAGTTACTCGCTCAGCGAATGAAGTCAATAGAATGTCAATGTGTTCCAGCAAGACAAGCAGGCGAGTACTGTTCAAGCGATGCGATGTGGGTGGGGAAAATATTTTATCTTCGAGAGAGGCGAGTAAGAGTAACCAATTGGAAAGCAGAGTTCGGTACTTCTCGCCTGTACATTGGCAGTTAAAGCCGAGGGATCTTTCAGCGAACGTTCCCTGATAGAGTAGCGAGTAGGCGAGTAAACGAGAAGCTAGTAAATAGCAGCGATGTTTGTGTACGGCCCTTTACAGTGTAGTACCATGCTGTGCCACATATGTCCCGTAGTAAAGGGAGTTACCTCTCTCTGTCTGACTTAAGCTAAGCTTACACTGTGCGAGTTTTGCCCCGATTTTGCCCCGATTTGGCACTCGCACGACTTTTTGAGAGTCGGGCCGATTTCTTGCTCAATCGCAGGTCAATCGTGAGTCTCGCATCGTGCAGTGTACATGGGGTAACGACAAGCGATGTCGCCTCACGATCGTGCAATCGCAGGGTCGCCAGAAAATCAAAACGGTTTGAAATTCTGGTCGTGGCTCGTGCGTAAATCGCACAGTTAAAGCAGTGCTACGACCCGTTTTGACACTTCACATGCACAAATTAATAGGGCCGTGCAATTCGCTGTTGAGCGCAACCTCATCTCCACCTCAGGTGCGCATGTTCCCTCCTCTGCAGACCGGGGAAACATGCCTGTCGCGTCGTACGGTGGAAGCATTTCGCTCGCATCCGACTGTCGGTGAACGGTGAACTGTGAACTGACTGAAGCTGTGAACTTTTAAACAGTGAAATTCCATCCTGCAGTGTGAGCAGAAGCTTAAGACCCACGAGTGAAAATATCGCACAGTGTATGCCCGGCTTTAAGCCGGGCATACACTGTGTGAATGAATTTCACATTTAAAAGTTCACAGCTAACGACTCACGTCCTCACACTACACGAGCCGACAGTCGGATGCGAGCAAAAGGCTTCCACTGTACCATGCGACACAGCCTGATCTCCAAAAATTCTGTGCTCCTGGACACGGATGTTAAGGACACGAAATCTGTGTCCAGGAGCACGGATTTTGCCAAAATTCCGTGCTCCTGGACACGGAATTGTTTTCCGTGCTCCTGGACACGGAATTGTTTTCCGTGATGGGCACACGGAAGTGCTTTCTATAGGCTATTACCACAGCACTGTGTTAACTCTATCATTAGAAAATACATACCAAATGCTAATCCTAAACAAAATAATGCTATAGCAATAATAGTTGTGCCCTGACCAAAACATTCCCTAACCTTAACCTGTCATTAAAGACATATTTTTGAGAAATACCTTTTCCAGTTGCTTGCTAGGCTATCAAACTCATATAATGAATGAAAAAAAACTAGCTGTGCCCAGACCAAAACAATCCCTAACCCTAACCTGTCAGTAAGAAATGTTTTTTTTTTTAGACAAAATATTTGAAATTAGAAAAATCCTGAGAAAACACAAGACTATGGGAATAGCCTATAGAAAGCACTTCAAACAATTCCGTGTCCAGGAGCACGGAAAACAATTCCGTGTCCAGGAGCACGGAATTTTGGCAAAATCCGTGCTCCTGGACACGGATTTTGTGTCCTTAACATCCGTGTCCAGGAGCACGGAATTTTTGGGGATCATGTTGCGCGACAGGCATGTTTCCTCGGTCTACAGAGGAGGGAACTTGCGCACCTGAGGTGTAGATGAGGTCGCACTCAACAGCGAATCGCACGGCCCTATTCATTTGTGCATGTGAAGTGTCAAATCGGGTCGTAGCACTGCTTTAACTGTGCAATTTCCGCACGAGCCACGTCCAGAATTTCAAACCGTTTTGATTTTCCAGCGACCCTGCGATTGCACGATCGTGAGGCAAAATCGCTTGTCGTTACCCCGTGTACACTGCACGATGCGAGACTCACGATTGACCTGCGATTGAGCAAGAGATCGGCCCGACTCTCAAAAAGTCGTGCGAGTGCCAAATCGGGGCAAAATCGGGGTAAAAGTCGCACAGTGTAAGCCCAGCTTAACTATCTCCCTCTTTTCTCTTCTCTCTTTGCTTCTCTATCCCTCTATTATTCCCCTTCTCTGTCTTATTTTCATACCCAAAATGTATTCCTCTCATCACTCTCCACCACTTCTCCATCTTTCGCTCATCTCTCTCTCTCTCTCTCTCTCTCTCTCTCTCTCTCTCTCTCTCTCTCTCTCCTTTGCATTTTATCACTCTGTCTTTCTCCTTTGATCTTTGTATATCTCTCTATTTTACTCTTGTCATTCTGTTCTCATTCTATCCCTCACTCTCACAAAACTTCTCTCTCCATTCTTCTCATTCTATCGCTTTCTGTTTTTCACTTCTTCACTCTATCCCTCTCTCCTTTTCTTCCTCCCTGCCCAGCGGTAGTCGGACTGCAGGTCCCCTGCAGGTCTTTGGTATTGCAAAGGGATTCTGGGATAGGCCTGACTGAGCTGACGTCCTGCTGTCCTGGCTAGATTATTTCTCCTTTTTAGGGCTCATGCAGTCCGTGCCTTTGTGAGTCTGCGGCAGACTCGGTGCACTAACCTGTTTCTGTTTGTGTGCTGACTGTTTGTGCTGATGTGTGTCTTTCTTTCTGCCTTGAAATGTCTTTCTTTCTTTCTTTCTTTCTTTCTTTCTTTCTTTCTTTCTTGCTTTCTTTCTTTCTGCCTTGAAATGTCTTTCTTTCTTCCTTTCTTCCTTTCTTTCTTCCTTTCTTTCTTTCTTTCTTTTTTTCTTTCTTTCTTTCTTTCTTTCTTTCTTTCGCTTGCTCGTTCTGTCTTTCTGTTTTCATTCTTGCTTTCTGTATGTGTATGTGTCTGTGTCTACTTGTCTGTGCAAATGTGCTAGTGTGTGCACCTGTGTGTGCTGCACGTGTCTTTCTTCCTTTGTGCTCTCTTATCATCTTTCTTTCTTTCTTTCTTTCTTTCTTTCTTTCTTTCTTTCTTTCTTTCTTTCTTTCTCCTGCTCTTTTTTCTCTTCAAAAAGTTTTACTTGGCTGGACTTCATCATTATGTGGGTGTGCGCTAATAGGCCCATTCCATGTGTCTGTTCTTACTCTGCAGCGACATTGAAAAGAGCACTTTGTAATAAATATATATATAAAAATATAAAAGCAGCCAATAGATTGTGTCATCTTAGACCACTTGTTTGATTGGAGGGTACGTCTTAAGAGGCTCTCACTGAGAGCCCTAAGAGTGGCACAGCAAGACTTGTCAGACTAATCACTACGTCTGACATATTATGGCCTGTCCAACGCACAAGCATCATCATGGCGCCTGTGTGTGTGTGTGTGTGTGTGTGTGTGTGTGTGTGTGTGCGTGTGTGCGTGTGTGTGTGTGTGTGTGTGTGTGTGCGCGCGTGCGTGCGGGGGCGTGTCTGTGTGTGTGTGTGTGTGTGTGTGTGTGTGTGTGCGCGCGTGCGCCCAGGGGCGTGTCTCTGTTTTTGTGTGTGTATGTGTGTCTGTGTGTGTCTGTGTGTGTGTGTGTGTGTGTGTGTACACGTGTGTGAGAAAGAGAGTGAGAGTTTCCAAGTGTGTGTGTGTGTGACGATACAGCAGGAGGGAGGCCACCATCAATAGTGGTAAAGCATTACTGATGTTTCCCGATGCTGCCTCTGAATTAACTAATGCTTTAATCCTTTCCCCTTGCTTATCAAAGTTTGTAAGAGTGGCATTGGGTGACATGATTAGAGCTGCTGACAGCTTTTGCTGGGCCCAGGACAAAGTCATATGAAAGGGCCCCAAACCCATAGAAAACTCTATGAGCTTTGCTGTATGCGACTCTAAAGTGCAGGGACTGGTAGCAGTTGTACTGTACTCTTAGCAGTTTGTTTTGCTTTTCTCCCCCCTCCCCACCCCATTTTCATCTTTTTAATATGAGTGGCATTTAGTGGCAAGGCCAGGCCTGCTGCTGAAAGCTTTTGATGGGCCCAGGACAAAGTCATCTGAAAGGGCCCCCCTACCCAATACGTGCAATTAAATGGAAACACAATTCTGGGCCCCCCTATCTCTCTGGGCCTGGGACAACATACCCCTTTGTTCCCCCCTTGTCGGTGGGCCAAGTAAAAACTCCAACAGGGTCTAAGTGGTCTTGGACAGCGCTCCGATCAGCTGATGACACGATAAGCCTGCATGGCTCTTTTCATCCATAGCGTCATTTGAAAAGATCTGCCACTTGTTAGTGTCAAAAGTCCTAATTACGGCAATATAGTGTTATGTTTAATCACAGTTTGTCTTCCTTTCACATTCTGACACACTTTGTGTTCTTTTATTCAAAATCCTTTGCCGTATAAAATGTGTAGCCTATATATTTTCCTCTTTGACACATTGACGGCTATACAAAAGTCTCAGCTGTGTGTGTGTGTTTTTTTTCTGTCAGAACTTAGTGATTAAATGTGTGAGCTGAGCTGAAACTTTTCGGAAACAATCTACTTTCAGCAGAGTCAGAGTATAAACAGTTTGTTCCCTGCTAAATATGTTATCACCACTGCAAGGGCTAATCAGTCCCAGATGCTTTGCTTTAATGAAGAATTAATTTTGATTAATTCCCAATCTCTCATCAGATGCCTGCACCATGCTAGCTAAGTGCCCTTCCGGCATCTGTCATGCAAGTCCCATCTGAAATTATTCCCTAGCAACTCAACTCAACTCTCTCTCTCTCTCTCTCTCTCTCTCTCTCTCTCTCTCTCTCTCTCTCTCTCTCTCTCTCTCTCTCTCTCTCACACACACACACTCACACACGCACACACACACACACACGCACACACACCCACACACACACACACACACACACACACACACACACACACACACACACACACACACACACACACACACACACACACACACACACACACACACACACTCCTGTGGGTTTTCTTGGTCTCTTAACAGAAATCCTTTCATCCTCTGGCTTACTCACATAAACATCTGTCTCAAACCCTGAGTCTATTGTTGAAAGCTACTGTTAGTAGACACACACACACACACACACATGCGCGCACGCACGCACACACACATGCGCGCACACGCACACACACACACGCACGCACGCACGCACGCACGCACACACACACACACACACACACACACACACACACACACACACTCTTCAGTATTTCTCTGCTCAGCTAAATCATTTTTTTACACGTTTATTTCAACAAATGTTCTTTATTTACCTTTATAGTCATATTGAAAACCAATGGGCAGTGTTGCCAGATTGGGCTGTTTCCCGCCCAATTGGGCTGCTTAGGATGGCCGTGTGAGGGTAAAAATGGCATTTAGCAGAAAAACCCGCCCAATTTTTGCCATAGAAATCAATAGATTGGCCGGGATTTTGTGCTTCTAGGTGGGTATTGAGCATGTTTTGGGATGGAATTCATCAGCCACATCTGGCAACCCTGCCAATGGGAGCGAGAGAGATGGAAATGACCAAGGCCAGACTCAAATCTGCATCCCCCATGGCCCATGGGTAAGTGCCTGTGTGTGTGTGTGTGTGTGTGTGTGTGTGTGTGTGTGTGTGTGTGTGTGTGTGTGTGTGTGTGTGTGTGTGTGTGTGTGTGTGTGTGTGTGTGTGTGTGTGTGTGTGAGAGAGAGAGAGAGAGAGAGAGAGAGAGAGACAGAGAGAGAGAGAGAGAGACAGAGAGAGAGAGAGAGAGAGAGATACAGAGATACAGAGAGAGAGAGATACAGAGAGAGAGAGAGACAGAGAGAGAGAGAGAGATGCAGAGAGAGATACAGAGAGAGAGAGAGATACAGAGAGAGAGAGAGAGAGAGAGATACAGATACAGAGATACAGAGAGAGAGATGCAGAGAGAGAGAGATACAGAGAGAGAGAGAGAGAGAGACATAGAGAGAGGGAGTTCCTTTACAAGAAATGAGTATGAATGAATGAGAGTCTCACATTTGGGATACAAGTCTGACGCCCTAATCGCTTACCCATGACTGCCCTATAAACATTTTCGAACAGATTTTGTGTTATGTCATGGAGGCCAAAATAATGTAATGTAATTGGTAGATTGTTTCTAGCTCCGGTTTCTGTCTCAGAGTTGGCTGTGTTGGCAGTGTTGGCTTCTCATTCATTAACTTCTGGAAAAGGAACATTCTTGACAAGGGTCTGTTTCACTGTCCGCCATGTTGTACTAACCACACGCACACACACACGCGCACGCACGCACGCACGCACGCACGCACGCACACACACACACACACACACACACACACACACACACACACACACACACACACACACACACACACACAGACACGCAAACACACACACACACACACACACACACACACACACACACACACACACACACACACACACACACAGACACGCAAACACACACACACACAGACACACACACACCACACACACACACACTATATAATGTACGCACAATGGCGCGCATACACACACACACACATACACTCACACACACACACACACATATAGAGACCTTATACCCTGACACAAATCACAACACCTAAAGCTGACAGCTCTGGGAGTGATGTGATGTTTGAGCAGCCGGGCGGGCGGGCGTGCGGGCGGGAGACTCGTGAGGGACGGGATTAAATCATCTAAGACAGCTTTTGATCAGCTGTCAGGAGGAGACAGACAGCCTCACGCAGGCTCGGAGAATGTGTCAGCATTGACATGGTCAGCACCAGCACACACACACACACACACACACACACACACACGCTGCAACATGATCTCCAAAAAATCCGTGCTCCTGGACACGGATGGTAAGGACACAAAATCCGTGTCCAGGAGCACGGATTTTGCCAAAATTCCGTGCTCCTGGACACGGAATTGTTTTCCGTGCTCCTGGACACGGAATTGCTTGAAGTGCTTTCTATAGGCTATTTCCACAGTCTTGTGTTTTCTCAGGATTTTTCTAATTTCAAATATTTTGTCTAAAAAAAAAACATTTCTTCCTGACAGGTTGGGGTTAGGGATTGTTTTGGTCTGGGCACAGCTAGTTTTCTTTCATTCATTATATGAGTTTGATAGCCTAGCAACCAACTGGAAAAGGTATTTCTCAAAAATATGTCTTTAATGACATAAGGTTAAGGTTAGGGAATGTTTTGGTCAGGGCACAACTTAAATTGCTATAGCATTATTTTGTTTAGGATTAGCATTTGATATGTATTTTCAAATGATAGAGTTAACACAGTGCTGTGGTAATAGCCTATAGAAAGCACTTCCGTGTGCCCATCACGGAAAACAATTCCGTGTCCAGGAGCACGGAAAACAATTCCGTGTCCAGGAGCACGGAATTTTGGCAAAATCCGTGCTCCTGGACACGGATTTCGTGTCCTTAACATCCGTGTCCAGGAGCACAGATTTTTTGGAGATCAGGCTGCACACACACACACACACACACACACACACACACACACACACACACACACACACACACACACACACACACACACACACACACACACACACACACACACACACACACACACACACACACACACATACACACACACACCAGCACATGCAGCCGTCTCCGTCTCCTCTCCTCCTCTGGCACCAGTCACAAGGAGAGGAGAAAGGAGAACACACACATATAACAGGATGCTGTTGGTGCGGCTCACACACACGCGCACACACTGTCTCACACACACGCACGCACGCACGCATGCATTCACACACACACACACACACACACACACACACACACACACACACACACACACAGACACACACACACACACACACACACACACACACACACACACACACACACACACACACACACACACACACACACCACACACACACACACACACACACACACACACACACACACACTCAGTACAGAAACACACATACATATAGAACTACAAATACACAGACACACACGCACACACAAACACACACACTCTGTCACACACACACACACACACACACACACACACACACACACACACACACACACACACACACACACACACACACACACACACATGCACATACACGCACACACAATCACACGGGGAAAAAAACGATTTGAGCCATGTCGTGTTTTTCTTTGGAAAGGTTAACTCTGGCTCAAGGTCATTTGCTAGCGATAGTGAAAGTGGCCAAAGGTCACGCGTATAGATGGGCTAAAGATTACCTCAAAAATGTTTACCCGCTCTGCTGTGGAAACAATGAAGACAAATAAACACACGCACGCACGCACGCACGAACACACACACACACGCACACACACAGACACACACAGACACAGACACACACACACGCACACACGCACACACACACACACACACACACACACACACACACACACACACACACACACACACACACACACACACACACACACACACACACACACATACAAACACACACAATGCACCTGTTTGTTTGTTTTTTCTCCAGAACTGTGTACGTGTGGTCTGTCAATTCCCCATATATATGTCATTCCTCTCTACTTATTCATCAGCCTCTGAAGTCAGAATATTTTCTGTTGTGCTGTAGACATGGTATCTTGCACTCCATTGAAGTCCTTCCTTTTAATGGCATTGATTTTCTTTGACAGTTGTCTGGAGCACTGGATGGCAATTGTGTGTTTGTGGGCAACAAAGCCTATTCTACACTTCAGCATTTCTTCAGTATGCTATTGTCATTTTGATACTGTTACAATCGTCCTGTTTGTGCAGGTAGAAAGGTTAACATGCTTCTCATACCTTTTGACCGTTGCATGCTATGTGGTGTGTACTGTCATACAAACAGCAGCATAATAAATGTTGTTTATATATAAACCAACGCAGTCTCACCCCAAGTAGGCAATTTCTGACTACCTTGGACCAGACGGCAATTTTTGACGTCTTGGGTATTCCTTCCACGTCACATTTTGACTATGTGGCCTAACCCTAAACTTATTCCTAAACCTAACCTCAATGACGTTATGCTGCCACAAGGGGGCGCCTTTGAGGACATAGTCAAAATGTGACGTGGAAGGAATACCCAAGAGGTCAAAAATTGCAGTCTTGGGGTGTCAAAAATTGAGTAGTCAAAAATTGACTACTTGGGGTGAGACATAGCTCTGCAGGAAGTCTGATAGTGATTGACAGCAGTCATTACTAGCTCCCGCCTTCGCTCAAATTTAAATCCCTCCCTCCCTCCTTCACGAGCGAAGACTGTCCGAATTGTCCCACCACCTCCCCCTCCTCCTCCATTTTACTAGATCACCAAGTACATTTCCCTTACACTCATCCTGCATGAGCTCCGCTTTAACCCATTGTGTCCTAAAGCGACATATACGCTGAATTACGGTTCTTGAGATTTGAGCTGTTCTATTAAAAATGTGGGTATGTTAGAGCTGAATGAATACATTCTAGTGCAAAATGAAGGTTCTAGCTTTTAAATTCAACTTATTTCATGTTTTTATGTGCTTCGGAGGCTGAGATATTTAGGTTTTAATAGGGAGAAGGCACCATTCCCCAAATGGGCTCAGGCTGAAATGTGTTAAAGCCCCCCGGTACCGAGGCCATGCTAACATGCCAAACAATTATATTGCCTATGCCTACTGCACACCAAGCACTTGAGGACAAACTCATGAACACTTACATATATGGTAGAGGATGAACACACTGTGTGATACTGAATACATTGCTTTGCAAGCTGACCAAGGATGTCTCATTATCTCTCAGTGCACTATACTGTGCCCCTGTATAGCAGTGGTTTTCAAAGTGGGGGCCGGGGACCCCTAGGGGGACCCCTGGGGGGGCCGCGAGGGGCACGAGGGGGGGGGAGGTTGGGTGGGAGTTGCTAGGGAATAATAAAATAAATTATTGAAGAAATTGAATCACTAATGTACACCAGAATAAATCAAAAATGAGCGAAACAAAATTCTCATTAGTTAAAGTTGCTAGGGAATAATAAAATAAATTATTGAAGAAATTGAATCACTAATGTACACCAGAATAAACCAAAAATGAGTGAAACAAAATTCTCATTAGTTAATGTTACATATCCTAATGGGGCACTGACTCACAGACCTAGACTATGGTTGCGAAAGGGGGTGCACAGGAAAAGTAGTGCGGCACGACCCATGTAAAGGGGGCCTTGGGTGGAATCTGCCGATGTATGGTGGGCCTTGCCATGGTTAAGTTTGGGAACCCCTGCTGTATAGCATTAGGTCAGCTGATGTCCCTGATACTGAATCCATTGCTTTGTAAGCTGATCAAGAATGTCCTGCTTCATTCAGCTGGTGGAAGGTTCACCTTCAGAGGTCTGAGGCCTTTCATATGCTTGCAATGGCACCACGGTGATCTTACCTTACCATTTCATGATTCAAAATGCTTTTAATGCGCCTCGAGTTAAAATTCGTCGTATAAATAAAACACACAGTACAGACATTATAGTAAGTGGCATGAATAATGTGTGTACTTAAAATACATTGTGTGGAGCCCATACATACATATAGCATTGTATGATTTCAATAGATTTACAGAAATTGGAAGGGTACATAAAACTTTATATACTCTCAGAAATAAAGTTTTGCTGTGGCAGAACCTTCAAGGGGAGTACCATTGAGTCGCTTGATTGGTACCCCAAAAAAGAGGTGCGTTTAGTTTCTTGCAATGTCGACCAATGTGCATCTGTCACTTCTTTTTTGAGGTAAAACCCAAGCGACGCAATGGTACTCCCCTTGAGGGTACTGCCACAGCGACGAGTTCTATACCTGTATTTCTGAGAGTGTAATTGCTGTGTTCTGTGTATGTATCATTAAAAAAATAATAATGTGAAAGTAGTAACACATCATTATAATCTCCTCAACAGTGATGATAAAGCCTGAAGCACTCAGAGAGCGCAAACCTGCGCCAAGGCCATCACTGAAACTCCCGGATCACCATCAGAATTTGACCACTTGTTCATTTTGTCATTCCTAACAACTCCACAAAATTTCATCAATATCGGATCATAACTTTTTCACACCAACACGACTGAAAACATACACAGTCTTGGCGGAGGTAAAAAAGAAATATTCACACAGTCCTTGGTTTATGTTTGAAAGAAACTTCAATAGGCTAACTCACCAGATGGAGGGCAGACCTCAAAGCCAAGGGAGCGCGCTGCAGTGCACAGTATACTGTATGATTATAACTAAGTGGAAATAATTGCAAGGTGCAGGCAAAGAACTCTGGTGTGTGTGTGTGTGTGTGTGTGTTTGTGTGTGTGCGCGCGTGCATGTGCGTGTGTGTGTTTGTGTGTGTGTGTGTTTGTGCGCGTGGGTGTGTGTGTGTGTGTGTGTGTGTGTGTGTGTGCGCGCGTGCGTGCGTGCATGTGCGTGTTTGTGTGTGTGTGTGTTTGTGTGTGTGTGTGCGCGTGGGTGTGTGTGTGTGTTTGTGCGGGTGAGTGCGTGTGTGTGTGTGTGTGTGTGTGTGTGTGTGTGTGTGTGTGTGTGTGTGTGTGTGTGTGTGTGTGTGTGTGTGTGTGTGTGTGTGTGTGTGTGTGTGTGTTTGCGCGCATGTGTGTGTGTACGTGGGTGGATGGGTGACTAGTACCATGAAAATAATTGCTAGAAAGACACAGTTATGCAAATTCCTGGACAAAGTTGTGACCAAATAACCGCGACTAGATTGTTGCAAATATTTTAATATGCTATTAAATGTTTCCATTTAAGGCTTTTATGACCTCATTATGCAGGGGATATTGTTACATCTCACCTTTGGCAAAATAACTTTGCCTGTGTGGTATTTAGGAACTGAATTTTCATGAGGACATAAAATGTACCATTCTCTTACCAAGGAAACGATCAAAACTGGAAACTGCAAGGTGAAGAAAACTCATTAAATTTGTTTTCAGTAAACTACTATTTTTAATAGGTTTTTTCTGTTAAAAGATTTGCAGTTGGGCTCATGAGCTACTGATCTGCAAAATTGTTTTTTTTTCCTGTTGATAACAATTAAAATAATAATAATAATAATTGTATTTGTATAGCACTGTATCATACAAGGCATGTAACTCAAAGTGCTTAACAAATGGGAAAAAAAACATAATTGTTAGAGATGGATTTAAAAGGAGAGGTATAGAGGAGAGGCAGAAATAGCATGAAGGCAGAGGAAGAACAGATAGATAGAGATTGTAGAGACATAAGGTCAACGTAGGTTAGGACCAGGATTCTTAGATGCGTAAGGTCCATAGTGGCTGGGCCTAGCATAAGTCATAGATAGTCACACAAAGATTGGGCGCTCAGATGCGGCCCCTGGTGGCATCAGGGGTGAGGAAAAACTCCCTTTCGCTTGAATCATATTTGGGGGGAAAAAAGCTTAGTGAGGTCTGAGAAAAAAGAACCCTATAGTCAGGAAGAGACCTCAGGCAGAGACCAGCGGCCACCTAGGGGAGCACCCTGCCAGGGCTGGTTGTGAGCAGTAAGGACGCTGCGGCAGCTGGGAC
>NC_085869.1:6640671-6643171 GCF_034702125.1 Engraulis encrasicolus | reverse complement strand
TGTGTGTGTGTGTGTGTGTGTGTGTGTGTGTGTGTGTGTGTGTGTGTGCCTCGCCCTGCTCAATAATGTTGTTGTAGACTTTTCGAAATATTCAAATGTCTGCTTTTTATTGTCTTGCTCACGAGGGAAAGTGTGTGTGTATGTGTGTACATACATGCTTGTGTGCTGCTTGTGTGCGTGCACATATGTGCATGCATGAGTGCATGTGTGTTTGGATAGATATAATGCCCATGTGTTCGTATGACAGTGGGTGCACATCGATGTGTGTGTGCACTGCTTAGCATGTAGGTCGAGGTTGAACATGAGTAGAATGTGTTATACTTGTGTGTTGTGTTGAAATCTCTCTGACTTTCTTTTCAGTGCAATCTAAGGACTCTGTGTAGGTCATCCCATCACGCCATTTAATTGGTTCTGGGTAATTAATATGTGCAGCACAGTCAGTCCCTGATGCCGCTGCTCTTTTCTCTTCTTCTTTGTCCCAGGCAATCAGGACCCACTTGAGGACGGAGAAAAGGAGAGAAGAGAGAAAAAGGGAGTGTAAAAAGTTGAGGAGAAAAAAAGGGAGTGCTAACCTAAACTTTGCAAATGCCAAGAGGAGCTGCTGAGTTATAGTGTGGTGCAGTGGCGGAACAATTGCACACAGGGCCCCAGGGCAAGAGACTTATAGGGTCCCCTATAGAGCTTGCCAAGCTCACAATAGGGCCCCCACCACCAACACGGGAGGGCCCTGGGCCCAGGGGCAAGTGCCCTGCTCGCCCTCCCTATAGCTATAGGTGTGGTGGCTTTCTTTCTTCCGTTTGGGAAACACTGCTAACGACAGGAAGCCGAGGGAGAATAGAATAGGGAGGCTTTTTAAGACTCGCTACAATATATCCAACACTCCCTCTTGGTAAGACTGGCTGTCTGGCGACAACATGCCCAACACTCCCTCTTGGTGACAGAGCAGACTGCCTGAAAGCTCTTGGCTCGTTTTTTATATTCTTCCTTATCATTGTATCCTCATAATGCACTAATGGGTAACACTTTATAATAATGTTCCTAAGTAAAGACTCAGTAAAGAATGAACTAATGATGAATAAAACATTAACAAATGTTTTTATTATTAACTAAGTTTTATTAATGCTTTATAAAATATCTACAAATGATATATGCAAGATTTTACACACCTTATAACAGAGTATTTTTTTCATTTACAAGCAACTTGTAAATGTTTGATAAATATAAAATATTAACATAGCATTTCCTAGTCATTTACAAGCATTTGCTTATATTTCCTAGTCATTTACAAACGTTTGTTAATGTTTTGTTCATCAATAGTTAATTATTTATTAAGTCTTTATAATGCTTTTTTGCATCCATTATTCTAAAGTGTTACCCACTAATGGAATGCTGTAATAGTCAAAGAAAAGACTTAACTACCATAGCACTACAGTTCTATGGCACTACACATAGTCTTTAGTAATACTACATACAACTAGTTCATTACTTGCCTGGTTACCACCAGACCACCAGACCTAATCACAGAGTCTTTCAGATCGGAACGATTGTGTAAAACAGTATGAGAGTTCCCATGCTAGGTCATTGTCATTAAGGTAACAGCAAATATATACAGTCAATCCGGAAAGTATTCACAGCGCTTCACTTTTTTGACATTTTATTATCTTACAGCCTTATTCCAAATGCTACAAATTAATCTCTGTTGTCAAAATCCTACACAAATTATTCCATTGTGACCATGTGAAAGCCAAGTTGTCTTGACAGTTTTGAAAATGTATAAAAATAAAAAACAAAGAAATCATTTTTACAAAAGTATTCACAGCCTTTGTATAATACTTTGTAGAACCACCTTTGGCAGCAACTACATTCTTGTTTCATTTCGAAATGAAAAGGGATTAAAAGGGAGGTCATCGGTGTGCGTTTCAACCTTTCAGTACATTGAAATTGTACATTTTGAGTCTGCACCTGGCTAAAATAGATGGGTGTGAGTTTTGAATGAAATCCTATGGAGAGTATCATGATCTGCTTCTGTAGTCACAGTGCATGTTGACATGCATGCTTCTTTAGATGTAATTCAGATTTCCAATGCTGACGACATTCATACATCCCCAAACGATGTCAGTCCCACTACCATGCTTGACTAGCCAGATGATGCACTTTTTTGGTAAAAATCACTTGTTTACCACCACACATGCTTAACACCATCTAAAGCAAATTTGTTTAGATAGAGAGAGAGAGAGAGAGAGAGAGAGAGAGAGAGAGAGAGAGAGAGAGAGAGAGAGAGAGAGAGAGAGAGAGAGAGAGAGAAAAGCAGGAAGGAGGTGTGGAAAAGAGTGGAAAGCTCTGCTCCACCATATGTCAGCACCATGTATAGTCTACTCTCATAGCTCCCACGACCCCCCCCCTATCTCTCTCTTTCTCTCTCTCTCTCTCTCTCTCTCTCTCTCTCTCTCTCTCTCTTTCTTGCTCTCTACCCCTCTCTCTCAGCACCATGCATACTCTA
>NC_085869.1:6633171-6635671 GCF_034702125.1 Engraulis encrasicolus | reverse complement strand
GTGCTCGCGTACCCCTAGTGGTACACGTACCCCTGGTTGGGAAACACTGCCCTACTGGACAGGAAAAAACCCTGTTTTGGGTGAGAAATAACTTTTTTTTACACAATGTACTGTTGTCCATGTTGACGTGATAACATACAAAATAATGCTTCACGATCAAAAGCATGTGACAACAATATATATATATATATATATATATAATATACTGCGGAAGCAGTCCCACATGCCCTCAACCCCCCTTTCAGTAGCCTGGCTCTCACACAGACCCTTCGTGCTTCGTGCATCTTCGTTAAACTTCGAGAGTTTGCACGAGGGTCTGGAAATCTTAGACGAACCCGAACCGAATCAGATATTTCATAGCCTGTCCAATCAGAATCGCGAGACGTGATCGCGGCGCGGGGTATATACAAGTCAGTGGTTGAAGTAGTACAGATTCAAAGAAGGCCACCTGTATTCTCCAATCAGATTCGAGCTGTTTTGAACACACCCATGCCTTTCCGGAGCTAAGCGATTGACAATGTTCCAGATGTGATCTGGACAATGTTCCAGATTGTGAGAACCAGGT
The DNA here is from genome assembly GCF_034702125.1 of Engraulis encrasicolus. Taxonomy (NCBI): domain Eukaryota; kingdom Metazoa; phylum Chordata; class Actinopteri; order Clupeiformes; family Engraulidae; genus Engraulis; species Engraulis encrasicolus. Next base: position 6,635,106 of record NC_085869.1, on the reverse strand, counting down.
TACCCTTTCAGCACCTGTCCCCGAATATGTCTGAGCACACCACTGTCAAGGAGCATTTTTTTTCTCTCTCTGATATGTGTTTCTTTCTTTATTACGTGTAGGCCTAAATGTGGCATGGTATAAGTCTAAAACCGAGGCTCATAGCTATATCATCACAATATTTTTTTTAATAGCCAATGACTAAAGGCAAATATTGTGTGTATGCATTAACGTAAGCGGAGTACAGCCTTTACATACATCTCCAGGAATAAATGATAAGTATGGCAAACCTGGACTCCCTGTACAAAACGAGGAAAAATCAATGAACGACAGGTTGGATGGAGTGAAAGAAAAAGACAAAGCATGGAAAGAAGGGTCAGCACTTGATGTGGCCATTGGGAAATGGGGACCAGAATCAATAATCAATAGAAAGTAGATTTTTTATATATATATAAAAAAAACCTCTACACCTCATGTCAGAAAAGAAACACATCTATCAATCCATCATTGTAATGGAAGAATGTCATTACAGTGTGTGTGTGTGTGTGTTAGTGTTAGTGTTAGTGTGTGTGTGTGTGTGCGTTTGCGCAAGTGTGTGTGTGTGTGTGTGTGTGTGTGTGTGTGTGTGTGTGTGTGTGTGTGTGTGTGTGTGTGTGTGTGTGTGTGTGTGTGTGTGTGTGTGTGTGTGTGTGTGTGTGTATGAAATAATAAGCAATAATAGGTCATTAAAAGAGAAAATTCCAGACCCCAGTGTAAAGATGGCATCACTGAATGGAACATAAACCCTCTTATAGAAGATCCACATTCAAAAGCACAAAGAGTGTGACATAGCAGACTTAGTGCCTTCTATTTACAGCAGATGAAATACTTTATATTGACAATAATACAGACTATATACAGTAAATATATATAAAAACAACTTTGCAAGATTTCACCATTGGCCTATTTTCTTTTTCAACCCATGAAAAACTGTTTAGTGAAGAGGTTAAAAAAATATGTCCCAAGGTCTCGCCCCCATTCTGCTTTCAAATAGCGTTTTCAGACCAACTGCACCTAATCTTGCACCGACTAACGTGCACATGCTGAAAATATGAGAATCCCGGTGCCAGGTTTTCATCCACATATAAAACTGATGATGTAGGCATCAGCAGCTTCACAGCTTAACGCTTTGGTTCTGAGCATATCCGATGATGCGGGGGCAGGCATCACCACCGTTCTGACCGACTTGAAAAGAGATAATTGTTGTGTTTTGATTCTCCTCTGCTACTTGAGGCTCTTGGTGATGTCACAATAATGTTGTTATGGATGATGTAGTAGATGAGTGTTTTCAGCAAAAAGTGAATGTCGGCTGGCCCATCTGCAGTATATTGTGATTGCAGCCGGTGTGGTGAGAATCAAACGTCCTGCGCTAAGCAACTGGTCTTTGAATTTCTTAAATGTGGGAGGTAAGTTAACCTCCTTTTGCCCTGGCCTCCAGCAGCTGTGAGTCTTGAATTAAAATTCGTAAGCCTTTTCTTTGGATTTGCAATTTAAAAATGAGAACAATGTTATGTCACTCTTAATGCAACTTGTTTGCTTGTATCGACCAGCAAAAATAAACCAAGAATACACCCGATGAGAAGCGAGTTCCCAAAGACAAATCTTTCTGTCAGATATGTTAACTACGTATGGACATTTTAATTTTTTTTAGTCGATCCATGGAAGCATTAATACTTGTACCTGCTATGTAGGGATACTGCATTACATTCATGATATTGCCGGCGAATTTGGATGCTAATACACATATTAACAGCACCAATCCATTGGGTGAAAGTAGGTCTTTAATAGCAGAACGTTGATCAAATTGTCTAATGGTTTGGAATTAGGAGGTGTTTAGTGTAACTGCCACTGAATAGAGTTATGATTTTTCTTTTCTCTACCCAAGAAAGGGTAATTAAACCCCCCCCCCACCTTTTT
>NC_085869.1:6617204-6627204 GCF_034702125.1 Engraulis encrasicolus | reverse complement strand
GTATACGTAGACTACACCACTGGTACAGAGCTGGCATTCCTGCGCAGTAAGGAGACTTCGGGACTTCTTTTTCCACATGCTGCTGAAGACAAAGGAAGCACAACAATAAATAGGAATAATAGCAAACAATAAAATAATTGCCCACATTAGATATGTATTAATGGCATGTTCCAGATGAAAACACATTATTAATTACATAGTGGTACGTGATTTCACAGGCTTATTTCAAAAGTGTGATTAACTTGGAGTTGCTTTACCTTACTTGGTAACACTTTATAATAAGTACCCCTTTTTGAGCATTAGTTAACCCTTAGTTAAGCCTTATTTTAACATTAGTTAACCCTTAGTGAAGCACAAGTTAGTCATTATGTAAGTGTTATTTCTTATTTCTTAATCATTAACTACTACCGTTAGTAAATGGTTTGTGTGTACTGATGTAACTGTTCGCTAAGCAAAGTTAAGCCTTAGTTAAGCCTTATTTTTAACATTAGTTAACCCTTACTGAATCACGAGTTAGTCATTATGTAAGTATTATTTCTCATTTCTTAATCATTAACTTCTACCGTTAGTAAATGGTTTGTGTGTGCTGATGTAACTGTTCGCTAAGCAAAGTTAAGCCTTAGTTAAGCCTTATTTTAACATTAGTCAACCCTTAGTGAATCACGAGTTAGTCATTATACATTTCTTGGTAATGATTCGTTTATGCTGATTGAACTTTCTGATAAGCATTAGTAAACCATCATTAAAATGTCAGATAACCCACCTTTATTTATGAAAAAAACATGATCTCTTTGTTGCCTCCTACCACCTAACCATTACCAAGTACTATTAGGCATGTATGGCAACGGTTTGTAAACTCTTGCTTTAGCATTAGTGAAATCTTAATTAACCCTTTTGTAATGGTTAGTGTGTGATGACTGGTAACATGGCAAACAGTAAGTTGAGGCTCATGTGACTGCCCCTCATGGATGTTTCTGGACATTAACAAATGACTTGATAAGCATTGCTTATGCATTATCAAGGATTTATAACCCATTACTTAAGTATATCTGGGGAACTGATCTAAAGTGAAAACCTTTCCATGCTTTACAACACATTAGCAAATGACTTGTTAAGCATTGCTTATGCATTATCAAGGATTTACAACCCATTACTTAAAGGCCAACTTCCGATAAAACACAGTTTTACTCACTCCTTTTGAAGATCGGACGGTCACCCCAAGTTAAACTCACTTGCAAGGCTCTCATAGCGGTGCGTCACCTCGCCTGGCTGTGTTTCCCGGTGTTTCCCAATTTACATCAATAATGCAGAGAAACGAGCGAATCACGAAAGCCTTTCTGTGTTTCGTCACGTCGAAAGAAGGCGTTGCCCACAAAGGTTTATGTCGATCCATTTTTCTAAAAACATGTCGAGTAATTTTTTTCTGCTTGTTTTCAATACAAGCAACGTCTGGTGGCCCGAAATCTAGCTTAGCTTAGCTATCAGCTGGTTGCTACTCTCAGGTACACACACAGCACAAAGCCTCATCCATAGAGCAAGCCCACTCTGGTAGCTGGCCCACTCCTGTAGCTCGCCTAGGGGTCGCTGTCGAAAGAGCACAGCCCTGAATGGAGCATGCACGCCTCCGTTGGCGCCCCTATAGTGCAGTACCACCCGGAGAAGTGGCGACTCTGTTTCCAATTACATTCTATCCAGGCACAGGAGGACTGAGCCAATCAGAGACGCATTTCCACGAGAGCAGGAAGAGTAAGCCAATCAGAGACGCTTTTCCACGAGAAACACGGAACACCCTCTCGTTTCTCCACAAGCCACATTGCTGGCTTGCAAAAACGGCTTGAAACAAAGCAACCAGAACGTTTTTTAAAACAGGACCAACGCGTAACACATTCAATAACAATGGGGAACACAGCAATATTAATCAAATGACGTTGAGAGGCCATCTTTAAGTATATCTGGGGAACTGATCTAAAGTGAAAGCCTGTTATGGCTTCACAACACATTAACAAATGATTTGATAAGCATTGCTTATGCATTATCAAGGATTTACAACCCATTACTTAAGTATATCTGGGGAACTGATCTAAAGTGAAAGCCCGTTATGGCTTCACAACACATTAACAAATGATTTGATAAGCATTGCTTATGCATTATCAAGGATTTATAACCCATTACTTAAGTATATCTGGGGAACTGATCTAAAGTGAAAACCTGTTAAGGCTTTACAACACATTAACAAATGACTTGATAAGCATTGCTTATGCATTATCAAGAATTTTCAACTCATTACTCACTCATATCTGGGAAACGTTTAAAGTGAAAACCTGTCCATGCTTTCCAAAACATCAACAAATGACTTGATAAGCATTGCTTATGCATTATCAAGGATTTATAACCCATTACTTAAGTAGGCTATATCTGGGGAACTGATCTAAAGTGAAAACCTGTTAAGGCTTCACAACACATTAACAAATGACTTGATAAGCATTGCTTGTGCATTATCAAGGATTTATAACCCATTACTTAAGTATATCTGTGGAACTGATCTAAAGTTAGAACCTGATAAGGCTTTACAACGCATTAACAAATGACTTGATAAGCATTGCTTATGCATTATCAAGGATTTAAACCCCATTACTTAAGTATATCTGGGGAACTGATCTAAAGTGAAAACCTGTTAAGGCTTTACAACGCATTAACAAATGACTTGATAAGCATTGCTTATGCATGATCAAGGACTTACAACTCATTACTAACACATATCTGGGGAACTTTTAAAGTGACAATCTTTCCATGCTTTCCAAAACATCAACAAATGACTTGTTGAGCATTGCTTATGCATGGGAGGCAACATCTGAGAGATCTTACTATTCTCATCAAAACATTTACAAACCACTTACACAATACATTTGAGATGTGAGCTGATGTCCTTCATGGTAACGGTAACACAAGACAGACAACTTCAATATCTTTAACTATTTAATTTTTAAAAGATAACAGTTATCAGCTTAAACAATAGCACAATGAAGAAAGAGAGATGAGGACTAGCAAAATGAAGAGATTAGATGAGGGGAGAGCTTGTGGAGAGGAGAGGGAGGCAAGAGAAGAGATATAGTGCATTCATGTGGTCTTATCTAGTAGATATTATCTAGTTGTGAAGTGGTATTTACAAGTGCGTTGCGTTCATGTGCTATTTTGTTGTTGTTTACAACTTAAAGATGGTGGACCAGAGTGAGACTCTGGACATTTTTTTTTGTTAATAAAATGATAATAGACTGTTGTTCATCAGCTACAGCAAGCAAATGAATTAGGAAGTCAAAAGGTAAAAATGCTGAATATTTTCTGACAGTCATTTACCATGACTATCTGAACATACTGAATGCCGGTTTTTGAGTATTTCAATTTAGCGGTTGCCATGGTGAGAGTAGAGCCAGCTGTTGTGTACGTCATCAGCTCGTAAAGTCGTTAATCAAAATTTTCTACAAGGGCCGGTGGCGTTCATGTGTGCTTCGGATGTCAGTGTTTGGTATTTACGTAATTACCACATGAACGCACAATTAGGAACTGTACTGCATTTAAAAGATATTTTCTACTGGGCAGCAGCAGTGAGCCCGTAGGCTACTTTTGAGCTCAGCCACTTTGCACTGTAGTTCAGGTTCTCCCCAAAATATTTTTTATATTAAAAATATAGCTATTGAGGGTCTGTAATAGTGATCTAAAGTGAAAGCTATAGAAACTGCATGATGACTTCTGTTCAGCTATGAAAATACTCCGGGTGTCGGCGGGCGTTATGGGAGAGAGGTGGCCGGACGTTCACGGCCTCTATGGGAGCTAAAGGGTTAAAGGAACTTTTCTGACGATGATGGTCCTTTTTTTAAGGGTAAACTGCCTTCATGATGCTACCTGTGAGGAAACAAATAAAAAAGCACAGTTTAAACATTAATTTTGTTATTTGTAGGCTACTGCCAAAAGGTAGATTAAGCTTACACTAAGCGCAAAACATTCCCCTCCATTTGAGCCATTGCAAGCACAGAGCAAAATAGCAGAAATCGCTAGTTAGCATGCTAGTTAACAAAATTTGCTAAGCAATATTGTTCTCTACAACTAATAGAGTACTCAAACACCCACTTGCATAGAGGCATACAACTGCTTAGGTGGACAAGTAATGTTAACCCTCAGAATTCACTCTGACACAATTTGTTAACAACAGCACCATAACTGAAAGTCCAACCCAAGTTTTTTTTTTTTTTTAAACTAGACATCTCAACCATAATTTTGATACCTCATATGTGTGGGTATCTGCTGTACAACTAACAGTGACATTGTTTTTTTGTTTTTTTTTAAACGTTTTTAATATAGGCCTATATATATTTTTTATTTTATTTTACCTTGACCAGAATACTGTTGAAATGACACAACGTTGAAATCGCGGTAAAATACAGCTCATTCATACTCATTACTCTCCGTCAAAACAACCGAAAATGGCCAGCAGGAAACACAATTAACTTTGTAACTCTTTTTCACTAGTTTTAGAAATCTCTGATCTCTTAATTACAGGGGTAATACCAAAGATTCTCTAGTCTAATTAGCATCGTCTCGGATGATTCAAATATTCCAGGAAGTGGTTAATCGACCGGATGTTGTTTTGTGATCAGTGATGCGTTTCCAGGGGACGTTCTTTGAGGGGACACATTAAACTTTGAGGAAGCAGTGTCTTGTTCAGTGTTCACGGTTTATATTGCTGAAGGACAATTACAAGTCTAAACGGAGAAGAGTCGTCATTTCAAGGTGTTTTCGCGGACGTATTGGCATGTGGATGTTGACAGTGTCTGAAGTATTAATCAAAGTTGACACGAGAAGTTGGAGCGAATGCGAGAAGAGTATGCGACGAGCTGCCTGCCTGCTGCTGCCTACTGCCTACTCCTGCTGCTGCCGCTGCTGCTGTTGCATCCAAGTAAGTTTGGCTGCTAAAATGTTTTGATATTCACTGAACAGACATGCAATTGCCTGCATAGTCCTTTCTTATTTGAAAGATGAATCCCTGTCGCTTGCAAGATACACAATCTCATGCCCATCGTGCATAGCTAATTCATTGCATTGGGGAGAGGTGTGGACTTTCCTGGTGAACCAGTAGCCCAGCCCCCTGGGCGTCAACACATAGCTTCTGGTTCACCAGGAAAGAGGTGGACGCCGGATGTAAACAAACTGAGAGGGGGTGTCACGTTGAGTAGCTTTGCAGATGTAGGCAAAGAGATTGGCACATTACTAACGGTGTTGGACTACCATAAATGTAAGTTAGTTTCTTTTCTGAGGTCTTTGTAGTGAGTCATGTTGTTTTTTGTATGTTTAGATGAGGTAAGCTTAAGCCTACTGACTTCTGAAATGACTGCATGAATGATTTGTCCCAAGCTTTCTTACGGCTACTGACCTCAGAAATAATTCATGGCGTTGTGAACCTGCTGATGTATTTATTTGCACTCATGTAGTAATTTACTGTCATGAAAGCTAAATTGTGAGTTGACTTTTTCCTCTCTCAGTTGTTGGCTCATGACAGACTTATTTGATAAGTGGAAGTGCCCGCTGATACAGACCCAGTGTAAGTATACATGCTGGCATTGTTTTTGTGACATTTAATCTCATCTAAATCATCATGTTTTTGAACAGTGTTGGGTAGCCAGCCACCCATGCATGTTGACACAGCCAGCACCGGGATGGACCCAGGAGTGGAGGATGACCCAATAGGGTGAGTTAGTGAGCTAATGTCATACACATGTAATTGTTTTAGGTGTATGGGAAATAATTAAATGTTTGTTTACATTGTACAGATGAACGTTCAGCCCACTCACTGTTGACACCAGTGACACAGTATTGACCAGATCTCCTGGAAGTGCCCCCTGACGCAGACCCAGTGTAAGTATGCATGCTGGCACTGTTTTGTTTATTTAGGCTATGTAGGGCTTGACACAGTATTTGCTTTTAGTGATATGTAATAAATATTTTGTCTGATATTAAATCTCATCTAAATCTCATCATGTTTTTGAACAGTGTTGGGTAGCCACCCATGCACGTTGACACAGCCAGCACCGAGCACCCAGGGGGATGGAACCAGGAATGGAGGACGGTCCAATAGGGTGAGTTGCTGAGCCAATGTCAGAAACATGTAGACTATACCCTACCCTCATATGTAAACCTTCGCTAGTCTGTTTCTCCCTTAATATTGGTGTCAGATTCGCACAAATGCAGTTCTGGGGTGCTACCTTGCTACTAATCAGGCACAGCAAGTATGATTTGAAATCTGTGTCGGTCAGTGTTCATTTTGAGAGGAATTATTAATTTAGTTTTAGTCTCTTGACGAAAATGCAATTTTAGTTTTAGTCACAATTTAGTCATCTAAATCATTTTTGTCTTAGTCTAGTTTTAGCTGACTAAAATTCATACAATTTTTGTCGACGAAATCTAAAATAATTTTAGTCAACCAAAATATTACATTCATTTCCTCTTGTCTACACTTCTCTATAAAATTGTCAAACTAAAATACAATTTGGGGAAATCAATGATTAAAATGACATATTGTAATCATGAAATATTGTCAAAAACTGCCAGAGTGTCTTATAAGCCAGTGCGTCCAATGTGTAAAAAAAATCATGGCCACGACACTCATAAAGCTCTGTCGATATTTTACGACTTCGGGGGAAAAACGGGACTGCACGTTATGAAAAAATACTTGTGGGTATACCAGTAATCAAGAGCGTCGCGGGGTAGCTTACAGGCACCTGTTGGAAGACGTGTCTCTCTCTCTCTCTCTCTCTCTCTCTCTCTCTCTCTCTCTCTCTCTCTCTCTCCCTCGTGCGCGTATTGCAAGCTGTTGCATATTATTTGCTTGATGCGAAGTTGTGATGGCATACGCGCTCTCGTTGACATGGTTGTGTCCATGTTGCATGCATTCGCAAGATGTTATTGGAAAAACGCATATGAAAGCGTGGAAAGGCCGTTTACTTCCTATTTCAGTGTCCTTGACTGAAACAAGTCACAAAACTCCACACTTCCGAATCCTTTGCTATCAGCACTAAAGTGATTCTTATCAGAAGGCTTGTACCAACGCATAGACCCTTAAATTACAAACATTAGCGAACATTGAAAAAAGATCAGACAACGACCGTCGGGTAGCAGGTTCATGAAAGCGACTGGGAGTGGAGAAAAAAAAGGCATCGTTAGAGAAAGATGTTTGCTACTTTAGGACAGACAGCACCACCACTATTTCATGACTGCATAAACTTCTTCGTCATGGATAAATGGGCAACAATATTTTTGTCCAGCCAGGATTGCCCTGAAAAGTAGGCTACTGCTGTTATAAAAAGGTCACGGGCGTGCAGCACCGACGCTGCCTGTCACTGTGCCTGCGTGTTTGTGTGTGTGAGGGAGGGGAGGGAGACGCGGAGCAGATGGGTCGCGACTTGCGAAAGATCAGGAAATTCTTTTTCAATGTTTCAGTGACATATTAACAAAAATGCTTCCTATTGGTTTTCGTCTCCGATGGTATTGTAGTCACATTTTTATTTTTTTGACGAAAATATAAATCAATATCGTTATATTTTTTCGTACAAACGCATGCTGTTTTTTTCGTTATCGTTTTATTGTCGTCAGGGGAAAAACAATCGTTAACGATAATTATGGCGAAAATATTTCGTCACGAAATTAACACTGGTGTCGGTCGGGTCCCAAAGTGTCTGATTTCACGTGAAATGACCCTATGGCATGTTTATACAGTAGGTTTAAATAAGACGAGATGTACTCCAATGTCATGCGCCTTTCTGTTCCAAACCCTTTGGAAGGGACTGTATATGGAAAAAGTCGATAACGGCCTGAGTTCCTGCTTCTTAGTGCATATTGCTTTCTACACGACTTGTGTCCAATAATATTGCCCATAATTGAAAACTGTGCTTTTTTTGTTTGTTTCCTCACAGGTAGCATCATGAAGGCAGTTTACCCCTGAAACTTTTTACAAAGGACCATCATCGTCAGAGAAGTTCCTTTAACCCTTTATCTCCCATAGCGGCCGTGAACGCCCGGCCACCTCTCTCCCATAACGCCCGCCGACACCCGGAGTATTTTCATAGCTGAACAGAAGTCATCATGCAGTTTCTACAGCTTTCACTTTAGATCACTATTACAGACTCTCAATATATTTTTATTATAAAAACTATTTTGGGAAATCCTGAACTACAGTGCAAAGTGGCTGAGCTCAAAAGTACGGGCTCGTTGCTGCTGCCCAGTAGAAAATATCTTTTAAATTGTTCATGTGGTAATTACGTAAATACCAAACACTGACATCCGAAGCACACATGAACGCCACCGGCCCTTGTAGAAAATTTTGATTAATGAATGCACTATATCTCTTCTCTTGCCTCCCTCTCTTCTCCACAAGCTCTCCCCTCATCTAATCTCTTCATTTTGCTAGTCCTCATCTCTCTTTCTTCATTGTGTTACTGTTTAAGCTGATAACTGTTACTTTTAAAAATTAAATAGTTAAAGATATTGAAGTTGTCTGTCTTGTGTTACCGTTACCATGAAGCACATCATCTCACATCTCAAATGTATTGTGTAAGTGGTTTGTAAATATTTTTGATGAGAATAGTAAGATCTCTCAGATGTTGCCTCCCATGCATAAGCAATGCTCAACAAGTCATTTGTTGATGTTTTGGAAAGCATGGAAAGATTTTCACTTTAAAAGTTCCCCAGATATGCGTTAGTAATGAGTTGTAAGTCCTTGATCATGCATAAGCAATGCTTATCAAGTCATTTGTTAATGCGTTGTAAAGCCTTAACAGGTTTTCACTTTAGATCAGTTCCCCAGATATACTTAAGTAATGGGGTTTAAATCCTTGATAATGCATAAGCAATGCTTATCAAGTCATTTGTTAATGCGTTGTAAAGCCTTATCAGGTTCTCACTTTAGATCAGTTCCCCAGATATACTTAAGTAATGGGTTATAAATCCTTGATAATGCATAAGCAATGCTTATCAAGTCATTTGTTAATGTGTTGTGAAGCCTTAACAGGTTTTCACTTTAGATCAGTTCCCCAGATATACTTAAGTAATGGGTTATAAATCCTTGATAATGCATAAGCAATGCTTATCAAGTCATTTGTTGATGTTTTGGAAAGCATGGAAAGCTTTTCACTTTAAAAGTTTGCCAGATATGAGTTGGTATTGAGTTGAAAATTCTTGATAATGCATAAGCAATGCTTATCAAGTCATTTGTTAATTCGTTGTAAAGCCTGAACAGGTTTTCACTTTAGATCAGTTCCCCAGATATACTTAAGTAATGGGTTATAAATCCTTTATAATGCATAAGCAATGCTTATCAAGTCATTTGTTAATGTGTTGTAAAGCCTTAACAGGTTTTCACTTTAGATCAGTTCCCCAGGTATACTTAAATAATGGGTTATAAATCCTTGATAATGCATAAGCAATGCTTATCAAGTCATTTGTTGATGTTTTGGAAAGCATGGAAAGGTTTTCACTTTAAATGTTTCCCAGATATGAGTGAGTAATGAGTTGAAAATTCTTGATAATGCATAAGCAATGCTTATCAAGTCATTTGTTAATGTGTTGTAAAGCCTTAACAGGTTTTCACTTTAGATCAGTTCCCCAGATATACTTAAGTAATGGGTTATAAATCCTTGGTAATGCATAAGCAATGCTTATCAAATCATTTGTTAATGTGTTGTGAAGCCATAACAGGCTTTCACTTTAGATCAGTTCCCCAGATATACTTAAGTAATGGGTTATACATCCTTGATAATGCATAAGCAATGCTTATCAAGTCATTTGTTAATGTCCAGAAACATCCATGAGGGGCAGTCACATGAGCCTCAACTTACTGTTTGCCATGTTACCAGTCATCACACACTAACCATTACAAAAGGGTTAATTAAGATTTCACTAATGCTAAAGCAAGAGTTTACAAACCGTTGCCATACATGCCTAATAGTACTTGGTA
>NC_085869.1:6604704-6607204 GCF_034702125.1 Engraulis encrasicolus | reverse complement strand
TATGATCCTCTGCTCTTATCTTCCTTGTTGGTCTCTTCTCCTCCACCTCGGTGTCCTCTATGATCCTGTCTTCATCTCTTTCTACCCTCCTTCATCTCCACTACTGCCATCTCTACCTTTCGGCACTTCTCCTCTCCTCCCACTGAGCTCTGCTCCTCTCCCCCTCTCCTCCTCCCCATCCTCTGCATCATGTGTTATTCTCTTCCCCTCCACCTCAGCGTCCTCCATGATCCTGGCTTCTTCTCTTCTCCATTGGTTTCTTCCCCTCCACCTCTATGATCCTCTGTTCTTATCTTCCTCATTGGTCTCTTCCCCTCCACCTCTGTTTCCTCTGTGATCTTGTCTTCTTTTCATCCGTACTGGTTTCTTCCCCTCCACCTTGGTTTCCTCTGTGATCTTGTCTTCTTTTCATCCGTACTGGTCTCTTCCCCTCCACCTTGGTTTCCTCTGTGATCCTGTTCTCTTTTCTTCCTCCTTGGTCTCTTCCCCTCCACTTCTGTGATCCTGTCTTCATCTCTTTCTACCCTCCTTCATCTCCACTACTGCCATCTCTACCTTTCGGCACTTCTCCTCTCCCACTGAGCTCTGCTCCTCTCCCCCTCTCCCCCTCTCCATCCTCTGCATCATGTGTTCAACTCTTCCCCTCCACCTTGGTGTCTTCTGTGATCCTGTCTTCTTGCATTGCATTGGCACTCAATTTCCCCTTGGTGATTAATAAAGTCTCTCTCTCTCTCTCTCTCTCTCTCTCTCTCTCTCTCTCTCTCTCTCCTCTTCCTCATTGGTCTCTTCCCCTCCACCTCTCTGTCCTCTATGATCCTGTCTTCTTTTCTTCCTCACTGGTCTCTTCCCCTCCACCTCTCTGTCCTCTATGATCCTGTCTTCTTTTCTTCCTCACTGGTCTCTTCCCCTCCACCTCGGTGTCTTCTGTGATCCTGGCTTCTACTCTTCTCCATTGGTCTCTTCCCCTCCACCTCCCTGTCCTCTATGATCCTGTCTTCTTTTCTTCCTCCTTGGTCTATTCCCCTCCACCTCTGTTTCCTCTGTGATCTTGTCTTCTTTTCATCCGTACTGGTTTCTTCCCCTCCACCTTGGTTTCCTCTGTGATCTTGTCTTCTTTTCATCCGTACTGGTCTCTTCCCCTCCACCTTGGTTTCCTCTGTGATCCTGTTCTCTTTTCTTCCTCCTTGGTCTCTTCCCCTCCACTTCTGTGATCCTGTCTTCATCTCTTTCTACCCTCCTTCGTCTCCACTACTGCCATCTCTACCTTTCGGCACTTCTCCTCTCCCACTGAGCTCTGCTCCTCTCCTCCTCTCCTCCTCTCCTCCTCCCCATCCCCTCCATTCCTTTCCTCCTCCCCATCCCTCCATTCCTGTTGTTGAGAAGGATACATATTTATTTTAATATCAAGGGGGCATTGGAAGGCTTGGAAGGCTTGTGATGAATAAAGATGTAGAGATTCCTTTCAGGAAAACCTCTTTCAGTCAAAATGCATTATCTACTAAAGGCGGCATATTATGGAACTCTATTCCTCTGCATATAAGGGAATGTCCCTCTTTAGCCACCTTTAAGATGGAGTATAAAAAGTGGCTTCGAGCCCAACAAACATGTTCACACTGATGGTCTGAGCCTCTACACAGCGTACACGCACACACGCACACACACACTCACATAACACATGGCCCTATTTTTTGGGACCTTTTTCTTTTCACTTTTCCTTTTATTTACATGCATGCCTTTTGCTTCTGTAGTGGGTTTTATTTCTTTTGTTACTAACAGTCTGTTTTATCTTAAAGTCTATTGCTTGTAAACATCTAGCCTGCCTATTGGACACCAGATGGAAATTAGCCCTTGGGCTACAATCTGGCATGTTTACATATATGTACATGTATGTATATGTTCATTAATGTGCAATGTCCTGAACAAATAAAGTAAAGTAAAGTAAGTAAAGTAAAGACTAAGGGGGCGTTTTCTTCGAAAAGGTTGAGAAACACTGTCCTAAGCGGCTCTTCCTTCCTACCCATCGCCTCCTCCTACATTTTCTATTTAGTTCTTCTTGCCCATCTGTTTTACTCTCTCTCTCTCTCTCTCTCTCTCTCTCTCTCTCTCTCTGTGTCTCTCTCTCTTTCTCTCTCTGTCTCTCTCTCTCTTTATCACTTCGTTTTCTCCACCTCTATCTCCTTCAGCCACCACCGTCCCATCCTGGAGGACAAAGTTTCTGGGAGCATGGGGAGCCGTGGTGACACACACACACAGGCACGCACGCACGCACGCACGCACGCACGCACAGACACACGCACACACACACACACATCAGAACCCATGAGTGTGTGGCACACACCAGGACAAAGTTTCTGGGAGCATGGGGAGCCGTGGTGACACGCACACACGCACGCACGCACGCACGCAAGCGCGCGCACAAACACACATATACACACAAACACACACACACGCACACACACACACACATACACACACACACACACACACACACACACACACA
>NC_085869.1:6599704-6602204 GCF_034702125.1 Engraulis encrasicolus | reverse complement strand
AAGGGAATTTGTTCTGCATATTAAACTGCCCTCCGACGCCTCTGAGGGCCTGTTGTAATAATAGCAGTCTCTTCTCTTTCTCTCTTTCTCTCTCTCTCTTTGCCCTTCCCTGACCTACTAATAATGGCCGCCGTAACAGGACGTTGGTACGTGGAGTGTCTTCATTGTTCCTGGTATCTGAAGGGCTTTTGATGCTGATAGCTGTGTGATGTGATGCTTCTCCCATAATAGGGTTGCAGTAATGGAGCTTATGGTCATATAGGCTACAGTGTCATATTGCACCAAACTGTAGCCAATGGACTCTGTCGAGCATGAGCCAAATGTTTGTTTCAAATGTCTACTTTTGTGAAATGTTTGAAAGTTTCAGTTGTTTTATTGATTAGATTGTAATTATTGTAACTTTTTTGTTCTACTACCATATTTTTTGTCATTGTTTTGCATATTAGCTTGAGCTATTTTAAGCAAACATGCTGTTACAGCAATGCTAAAATGAATCATTCTGGTCACACAACATTTGCCATTTACACGATTTATGTACAGCCTACGCAGTGTATTTATATTCTTTTATGGGGCACAATGTACAAATAGAAAGGTCATTAACATTAAATAAACCCCCAAAAGAGTAGCACTCCACCCCTGACACAAAAACACACCACTCTGGAGAGATGATTTCACCTTGTTGTGTTTCATCCACTTATCACATGGCCATAGTAGGTTACACAATACTGTAGTAGGTCCATATGCCATGGACCTTGATAACGGTTCAAAAATAAACAAATAAAAATAAATAAATAAATAAATAAATAAATAAAATAATGAAATCGAAAAAGTAGCACAGCATCCGTGATGCAATAAAGCATCACTCTAGTGCAGGCCCTTAGAGAATAAAGCAACATTGTCCTCGCAGTGTATTATTCCATAAAAACATGCCTAGATACTGTTTGACAAGACTGTTATTGGAAAAAAAAAACTATAGGTATTTTGTGTCTCTCACTAATCCACCCTGTTTCACTTATGTTCGAAACACGGTGTTATTCCAATGACCAGTGTCCACTGTTTTTTTGCTATCTGCTTTTCTGTTCAGTGAAACTTTTTCCAAAGCCACCACGGGGACTGCTCTGGCTCTGGCTTATCTGGAGGCTACGGTACCAAAGCCTTATGTTCCTTGACGGATGCTGCTCTGTAATGAACCACGCAGCCTTGTCCTCGGCTTCAGCTCGCAAGGCGTTGTGATGCCAGTCAAGACACTTCTCTGTTCAGGGCTGGACAGGCCATCCAGCACAGCGGGCATTTCCCGGTGGGCCCCGCACCCGATTTATTTATTTTTTAACATTTCTAAAAATGGGGGCCCACGAGGGTGCAGGGCCCACCGTTGACTGGTTAATTATGAGGGGCCCCTTTAAGCCAAAGGTGCCCGGGTCCTATTTCTCCCCCAGGCCAGCCCTGTCTCTGTTATTGTCCCTCCTCCAGTGGTGAAACAAGCTATACTACTAGCTGCTACAGATTGAGTCAACTGAATCCCCCACAAGACGACTAAAACACTTCTGTTGTGAGATATCTTACCTTCATAATAAAACTATAGGCATTACCCTCTGCACAATCTTTGTTATGTCTGTATAGTCTGTATTAGCCTGGGCGAAGGCCGACTGTTGACTGATGACTGTCAAACAGTCTGGCGAAAGCTAAGAGGAATCCGTCTCCATGGAGGGTGGGAGATGGTCAGAGCTTACCCTGCCAATTACATTTATTGGAGTTCCGAATTCAAATTAAAATTCAAATTGTGCTAGTGTTGCAAAAGCATACAAATAACAAAACAAAAGTGTGGATAGTGTTACCTTAACCAATCAGTAACGGACTCTGCGGGTGAGTTCCGTGTTACTACTCTTAACTGTTTGCTGGTTGGCAGAACAGTGCGCGAACTGAGCTATGAGGATTTTCGCCAGACAATGTGCAGAGCCAAAATCTTCGGGTGGAAGAACATAGAATGGCTTCGTCAGGCTAAGTCTGTATCTCCATTCTTCATTTTATGCTGCTCACTAGTATGTCTTCGGAAACACTTTATTTTAGGGATACATCTATTAGCACTAATACATACAATGTTCCTGTATAAGTAACTTGTAAGGCATGTACAAAGCAAAATCAAACATTTGTTAGGCATGTATTCGCAAATGTCTTGTTCATGCACAATAAGGGATTTATTACCAATTTAACCTTAGTAAAGACCTAGTAGGCCTTAGCATTTGCTTAGTACATGCCTTACAAGTTACTTATGCAGGCATTAACATTGTATGTATTAGTGCTAATAGATGTATCCCTAAAATAAAGTGTTACCATGTCTTTATTTGCAAGTGCACTACAGATACATAATAAATAATAAGTATAATTTGGGAAAATAATGAATGAATAATGACTTCAGTAGGGTAATTATTTTCCATTAAAATGTGATGAGTTCTTTTACACTGTAAATTGTATTTAGCAGAGAAAAAAAAGATTTAACTTA
>NC_085869.1:6574704-6582204 GCF_034702125.1 Engraulis encrasicolus | reverse complement strand
CCCTCTTCACTCAGGCAAGGTGCAGGAGAAAAGACATGTCTATCTGGGTATGGGGTTCCTCTTCCAGAACAAAATCTGTTTTTTAGATGCAATTGCATGCATTTTAATGCATTTTAATCAATGATGCCTGCATCTGACTTAATGCTGTGCCGCAAGCCGGACAAGGCACTGAAAAGACGGACGGACGGACCGTCCTAAAGACGTCTGGCCACCCTAATCAACAGAGAGAGTAGAAGTCGGCACACTGCAAATCCAAAATATTCAACAGATATCCTACATTTCCACCCGTCAGGGTCTTCATCAGACAACTCTACTTTCTTCTACAACTCTCTCATTGCAGTATTTGCACCATGCTGTTGTGGAAGCCTATCTGTTAGTGCTGCAATGCCGTACCAGGTAGTTAGTTACCATCGCCGTAGTTACTATCGCTGCCTGTGCCGCTGCTGTGCATGGACCATGCTGTTTCTGTAGTTACCGTAGCTGGCTTTGCTGTGTGATATCGCCATGCTGTTGTGGTGCCCTAGCTGTTACTGCTGCAGTGCGGTGCCAGGTAGGTAGTTACAGTACCATCGCCGTGCCTCTGCTGTGCATGCACCATGCTGTTGCTGTAGTTACCGTAGCTGGCTTTGCTGTGTGATATCGCCAGCATGCTGTTGCTGCAGTTACCGTAGCTGGCTTTGTTGTGTGATATTGCCAGCATGCTGCTGCGGTTAGTTACCGTAGCTGGCTTTGTTGTGTGATATTGCCACCATGCTGTTGCTGTAGTTACCGTAGCTGGCTGCATTGGCAATTCCATTAACCTGCCATGGCTATGCATGTGCCATGCTGTCACAGTTACTGTTGCATTTTGTGCTAGAGAGGTGTGCAGACTTCATTTACAATTTACAAGGGAAGGATACGAACCTTTAAACCTGTGATCTACAATCCAACTCCCTAACCATTTCACCATGGCTGCCCACCTACGTTGGTACCATGCTGTTGTGGTGCCCTAGCTGTTACTGCTGCAGTGCTGTGCCAGGTAGTTACAGTACCATCGCCGCCTGTGACTCTGCTGGTTTGTTTTTGTTTTTTTGGGGGGTTTTTTGCTAAAAAAATGATGATGTTCTGACGGCGTTGGAAAAATTTGACTCTTTGGTCCAATAAAGGACTTTTTAAACCTCTGCCGTACACCAAACTGTCGCTGTAGTTACCGTAGCTGGCTTTGTTGTGTGATATTGCCACCATGCTGTTGTGGTAGCCTTACTGTTACTGCTGTGGTGCTGTGCCAGGTAGTTACAGTACCATCGCCGTGCCGCTGCTGTGCATGCACCATGCTGTTGCTGTAGTTACCGTAGCTGGCTTTGCTGTGTGATATCGCCAGCATGCTGTTGCTGCAGTTACCGTAGCTGGCTTTGTTGTGTGATATTGCCAGCATGCTGCTGCGGTTAGTTACCGTAGCTGGCTTTGTTGTGTGGTATTGCCACCATGCTGTTGCTGTAGTTACCGTAGCTGGCTTTGTTGTGTGATATCGCCGCCATCCCCATTCTTGTTCCATTAACCTGTCACTGCTATGCATGTGCCATGCTGTCGCAGTAACTGTTGCCGTTTGTGCCACTCCTTCTTCATAGCCTGGGGATGCCCATGTTGTCTTATTAACCCTAACCCTAACCCTAGATCTGAAGGAAATCATGGAAACCCAATGGCTGAATTTTTTGGAACCCATCTACAGAACAGGGAAGGAGGGCAAAACATAATGTATTATAAGACCAATTGGAGGTTGATTTTTTTTGTTACAGATCCAACATGTTAACACCAGATGTGCAACCAGCTTCAGGCTTTGTTTTGAATGGTTTAGATTTACCTCCCTCAAGGGAAAATGAACAGACCATACTGAATGAACAGACCTCACTGGTGATATAGTCTGACCATGGCCAGGCTACTGTCGTCAATCTGCTGTCATGGCTATGCTGTTGCCGTGTGAGTGTGTTGCAGTGTATGTTTAGCTGTTGTTGTAGTTCTTGTTGTTGTATGTTGTGCTCTGCTGTTGTCAACGCCAAACCATGTCATCACCTTGCTGTTGCTGTTTACCTCACATTGCCATCACCATCGCCAATTCTGTTGCTATGCTGGCACTGGACTGTTGCTGTAGTTATTAACCTGATTATCATTGACTTTCAAATCTCTTCGAGACTTGGTCTGACCAAGAGCATAATATTTCCAAATTCCCATTTCCCATTTCCCATACAGCATGGTTGACCTGCCTACCTAGATTTGCTAGTGGTTGACTGGTTTCCGACAAAGTGGGTGGAGTTCCGTTTTTTTCTGGAGATCAGAAACGATATTTACATTGCTCTTGGCCTGACTAGAAGCAATGCCAAAGGTGTTGCGTCACTAGGAGGGCGTGGCCTGGCTAGTAGTTATGGCCTTTGCAATGCTGTGCCATGCGATCCTCATCAGGGGGCTATTTCTGTGTGTTGCCATAGCCTGGTTGCTGCCCTCCCAGTGTTGCCAGATTGGGCTGCTTAGGATGGGGGAAAAAATGGCATTTATCAGTAAAACCTGCCCAATTTTTGCCATAGAAATGAATACAGTTGAGCAGGATTTTGTGCTCCTAGGCGGGTTTTGAGCATTTTTTGGGCTGGAAATCATCAGCCCCATCTGGCAACCCTGGCCCTGCCAGTCCCCTGCCAGTGTGTGAGTGTTTCAGAAATGACTGCATGATATTCAAGGAGGGTAAATGACTGTCATCATTAAGAAGGACATGTTCTTCAGCTTCATATCATACAGGATATGAAAACCCCTAAAAATACTATTTGCAATACAACATTAGAAATGCTATTCATAATCTGCAATCGTATAAAATCTCCATGTTTTCAAACCTGATCAAGGTGGTATGTGTCTGTCTGTCGAGGTGGGTGTCTTGTTGTTGGAAACCCTGCATGGCATGCTGTAGCTATTTGCGTCACTGTGCTGGGTTACAGCATCCTAATTGCCCCTGCCGTTTCCTCAGAGCTGGACTGGGGCAAAAAATCTGGCCGGGCATTTTCAGCCAAGACCGATCTGCCATTGCCTGGTTAACACCAGACCTAATCACAAGTGAGATCGAAACGATTGTGTAGAACTAAAGGCAGTATGGGAGTTCCCAGGCTAGATCTGCCAGGCATTGAGAGAGACAATGAAGCCCATGGATGAGAACATTTTTAGTCATCTATTACAAGCTATTTTGACGGCAAAACATCCAAAATGAATATTTACATCTGACTCGGAGAGGTCAGCTGTAGCGGTATGAGGACTGATACCACTGCATGTTTTATCAAATTGATTAATTAGTGGATGACTGAACGAGTGACTGTACATTAATATAGGATTAGGTATGTGTATGTATATTGCCTGTCTTCTTAGATTAAATGAATAGCTTGGATGAATGGATAGGTTGTATTTTAAAACAACAATAAAAACAGTTTTTTATATTTTACTTTAAAAGCCCTTCTAGGGACGGGCATTGGAAATTAGCCTATGGCTACAAATGCTATGATACTTATCTGTTAGGTTGTTGTACAGCCTACATGATGTGTATTTGTCCCTACTCAAATAAACCATAACTGAACTGAACTGAACACTAACGAATGGACCAGGCCAAAATCATCATCGTCAGTCCACCTGGCAAATGCCCTATACGGCTTATGGCCATTCCAGCTCTGCGTTCCCTTTAAATGCGGGAACATTGCTTTTCCCACTGAAAGAGAATGCAACATTGGGGGAGGCAAATGGGTCAGTTGTCCTGGGCACAGTAAAAGAGGAGGCCAAGAACTGGGTCCTCATTACACTACATTGTCAGTTTTAGGTGGGGGGGGCAAATTCTGAGTTTTTGTCCTGGGCCTGGCCAAAAGCTGTAGGCGGCACTGGCCGTTGAGGTTGCCGGCAGTGTTGCCAGATGTGTCTGACCAAATCCCAGCCAAAAGCTTCTCAGAAACCGCCAAAATGCGCTAAATTCCGCTCAAATTCAACAAATTACATTGACTTCTATGGGCCCAAAACGGCTGAAAAAAACGCCAAATGACCAATCACCGATTTTTACCCGCAGACGCTCATCCTAAGTATCACCCGCCCAATCTGGCAACACTGATTGCCGGCCAGGACTGGACTGGGACCGAAAACTGACCCGGGCATCTTTGGCATAGACCATCCCCTAACACACACAGTACACAAGCCACTTTCATAATACTGTATATCTTAGATCAGTGGTTCTTAACCTGGGGTGCGCGCACCCCTTGGGGGCGCGCCAGAGATTTCAGGGGGTGCGCGGAATTTTGTTTGTGATGAGGTTGTGACTACAATTCTGCTTGGAAACATTATAATTTGGCCAAATCTAAATGAAATGAAAACATGTTGTGGTCTCCATGGAAAGTCCTTAGGGTATTGATTAATGTCTCAAGCAAGAATCATTGTTATTAATCACTAAAATCATGTTTTAGTGTGTATACACTTGTTTAAGTTTGGGTTTGCGGTGCGCAGCTTGTCTTGGGCACAGGTAAGGGGGTGCTATAAGAAAAATAGGTTAAGAACCACTGTCTTAAATGTAAATGGCTGAACCCGCTGTCTATATTGACAGTGGACCAATTGGCCTCCCCCTCTAAATTGTGCACCAATCCCCATGAAAGCAACAACAACAACAACAACAACAACAACAACAACAGTTTTGGCCCCTGAGGACTGTCGGCCCCAGTGGTGTAGTCTACGTAGAACGCAGGTATACGGAGTATACCGTACCCAGTTCTAAATTTCAGGGATTTCAGTATACCCACTTAAAATTGATTGATCCATTATTTTGAATAGCACAAATATATACAGTATACCGACTTCAAAAAATGCTCTAATATACAGTATACCCACCATAAAAAGGTAGACTACACCACTGCACCAATCCTCAGGAAAGCAACAACAACAACAACAACAGTTTTGGCCCCTGAGGACTGTCGCCCCCCTGGGAAAATGCCCTGTTTGCCAGAGTACCAGTCCAGCCCTGTTGCAGACTTTGTGATGCTGTGTCATGCTGTGAATGTCCTATGAAGACTTCAGCCAGGCAATTACAGACCAAGCCTTATAGCCTGGAACTGCACAGAGGCAGGCGGCATGTAAGCAAACATGACCATGCCTCTGAACCGCTCGACTTAAGGACAAGTCCGATAGCCCAGCGCTACCGATACTGTATAAGGCTTCGGGAGGGAGGTTTACTAACGGTCCACGCCAACTCTGCTAGTTAGCCTCTGTTACGTATATGTTATTCAAGTAGGGCATGTGACAGTCATTGTTGGGAAGAATATGTTCTGCAGTTTCCTATCATACAGGATATGACCCCCCCCCCCCAAAAAAAAATAAATAAAATTCTTTTGGAATATAGCCTAATATTAGAAATGATATTTATAATCTTCAATCTTCTGTCTATATGGGCAGTGGACCAATGGGCCTCCCCCTCTAAATTGTGCGCCAAATCCCATGGAAAGCAACAACAACAACAACAACAACAACAGTTTTGGCCTCTGAGGAGTGTCGGCTAACCGGGAAAATGCCCTATATGCCAGAGTACCAGTCCAGCCCTATAATGCCGACTCTGTGATGCTGTGTCATGCTGTGAATGTCCTATGGAGTCTTCGGCCAGGCAATTAGAGACCAAACCTTATAGCCTGGAACTGCACAGAGGCAAGCAGCATGTCAGCAAACATGACCAGGGCCTCTGAACGCGGGTCAACTGCTCAGAAATACAATAATTGGCTTTAACAGCTGTGTTTTTTTAGTTCCAGTCAAAGCTCGTTTTCTTTTCCGTATTTTCTGTGCTTAATGCAGTCAGTCAATTTTCGCAAGGTCAATTACTGTTTGACCGGTTCTTTTTTTTCTGGTTTGTGATTAATTCCGTCACTCAGTCAAGTTTTTCTGTACAAATATTTCCTCAGTCATTTTACAGTCTTTTTGTCTTGTCTTTCATTTAGCGAGCATTACATCCTCTTCTAAACTTCATTTTACTTTGCCTTATTGACCATTCATGTTTCTCAGTGCATTTTCGCTCTGTACAATCTGACCGCTGATCCACGTTAGTTCTCCTTCCTTGTGTAATAATTTCCCTTCTGGCTCCTCATTTTTTTCTGTATGTATATAATTTATTCAGCCAGTGCCAATTTATTCATGATAGTAGCTTTTCCCGTTTTCCTCCATAAGTGTAGTCAATATGGCTATTTTGGAGTGTTTCTTACATTGCTGAATGTGTTGAGTCTCAACTCCCTGTTGGTTCCCTTTCCCTGACAATTTGACTTCTCCCTTTTACATGTATTTCTTGCAGTATTTGTCCAGCATGTTTCCTAAAATGTGTTTTTTTTTCTCCACATTTTACTTAGCCATTGTGTCTTGTGTTTTCCACCAGAACTCTTGAGTTGATATGACTTTCTGTCCAGAATATTTTGTTTCTCCCTTGCAGAGTCTGACCACTCACCCGTGTTAATCGCTGACCTTTGAGCACCAGGCTCACTTACGTCTGAGGAAAGGACAATTATGGACCACCGCCGGCATTGCACCGTTCATTAATCCACAATGTTGTTTTTGTCCAGTGTGTTTTTCTGTTGTTCATGTCAGGTTCGTTTCCTACAGTGCGGTGCCACTTGAACCCCCTGCGGTGCGTGGGCTGGCTGGCTGGTTCGGCCCTGCCAAAGTGCTTTTGTTGTTTCCCAGGAATCCAACTAGCCAGAACAAACCTGTTTTTGGATGTTTGGGTTTTTTCCATTATTATTATTTCTCTCCTTTTCTGTTTACTTTGCTTACTGCTTTTCTGCTTCCCAAACGACAACAACACATCTTAGTTTGCTTAAGTTTGGGTTGTGAAGGTTGTATACTCCCACGCACTACGAGGAGTCAGACAACACAGACATGAGCAAACAACGGGGCAAGGAAGAGGAGGAAGAGGAGGAGGAAGAAGAGGAGGAAGAGAAGAGGAGGAGGAGGAAGAGGTTGAGGAAGAGGTTGAGAAGAGGAGGAGGAAGAGGAGTGGGATGAAGGGAAGGAGGAATAATGAGGAAGAAGAGGAGGAAGAAGAGGAGGAAGAGGTTGAGAAGAGGAGGAGGAAGAGGAAGATGAAGAAGAAGAGGAGGAAGAGGTTGAGAAGAGGAGGATGAAGAGGTTGAGGAAGAGGTTGAGAAGAGGAGGAAGAGGAGGAAGAGGAGGAGTGGGATGAAGGGAAGGAGGAATAATGAGGAAGAAGAGGAGGAGGAAGAGGTTGAGAAGAGGAGGAGGAAGAGGAGGAGGAGGAAGAGGAGGAGGAAGAGGTTGAGAAGAGGAGGAGGAGGAAGAGGAGGAAAAGGTTGAGAAGAGGAGGAAGAAGAGGAGTGGGATGAAGGGAAGGACGAAGAAGAGGAGGAGGAAGAGGTTGAGAAGAGGAGGAGGAGGAAGACGAGGAGGAGGAAGAGGAGTGGGATGAAGGGAAGGAAGGAGGAATAATGAGGAGGAAGATGAGAAGAGGTTCTGTTGGGAGGGTCA
>NC_085869.1:6564704-6569704 GCF_034702125.1 Engraulis encrasicolus | reverse complement strand
TTGTGAAAAATACGCTCGAGTTCTATTTTTCAAATACAGCGAGGATATACTCCCGCGCCGCTGACGCCCGATTACCGCCGGTTGCTGTGTAAGGACAGATATGTTTCAATGTATTTTCACAGATGTTGGTAAAAGTTCCGCAACGCTTTACCGCCCTAGTATGTAAGACCTCTTACATTGGGTTTGGTGTGTGTGTGTGTGGGGGGGGGGGGTTGGGTGCTTCATTCAGAACAGTACACATTTGGAAGTGTGAAGCAACAGGAGGTCTGTCTATAAGGGTTGGTAGTTGACAGAGTAGAACTGAGGTGAGAACCAGGAATGGAATGGTGTGTGTGTGGTGTGTGTTTCTCTCTGTGTGTGTGTGTGTGTGTGTGTGTGTGTGTGTGTGTGTGTGTGTGTGTGTGTGTGTGTGTGTGTGTGTGTGTGTGTGTGTGTGTGTGTGGTGTACGTGTGAGCGTGTGAGCGTGCATGCGTGTGTGTGTGTGTGTGGTGCAAGTGTGTATGTGGTGTGTGTGTGAGCGTGCGCCCGTGCGTGCGTGTGTGTGTGTGTGTGTGAGCGTGCGTGTGTGTGTGTGTGAGCGTGCGTGTGTGTGTGTGTGTGTGTGTGTGTGTGTGTGTGTGCACGGCGTGTGCTCCATGATGACAGCAGGGGGTTACTGACATCGATGCAGGTAGTAGGTAGCACGCCTCCACCCGCACACCAGGGGCTGCAGTGTTACATGAAGAGTTTGGTTCTGGTATAATAAGACAGTCAAAAAGAAGAGGCGCACACAAGGCTTGCAGGTTCAAAAAGTCAACAAAAGAAGTAAACGGAAAATATCTGGAGCTACAAACGTTTCGGACCTAGTCCATTATCAATGTGTCCAGTTGACTTCTTTTGTGTGCGCCTCATCTTTTTGACTGTCCTAGTATCACTATTTTTGGTGAGCAGTCGCACCACGCAACAAGCAATCCTAAGTTAAGGCGAAGACGCCAACTTTCTTTGGTTCTGGTTTAATAAGACTGGTGGAACGGAGGAAAATTGGCGGAAGACTGAGTGACGCACATGCGGTGTGCAAAGTAAAAGAAAATGGGGTGTCAATATAGTCTTAAGGAGCTGAAATTACCTCCATTTCAGAGAACATTTGGTCCCCATCACAAATTGAGTAAATCGGTAACACTTTCTTACTCTGTGGTCGGTGCAACATTGTCAGAGTCTATTCTACTCAGTGTGAATATCAACACTGGAATGGGAAGAAATCATCTTGCGGAAGAGTTGCAATTGCATTGGCCACCTGCAGACTTTTGAGGTAATGATGGAAAGCTCGCACATCCACAGGAACGTCTGACCTGGGAGCAGGACCACAAGTGACTAGATGATTCTGAGAAAAAGTCCGCTGCACGACCAGGATTTCTTTTGCTCCCAATATTTTATTTTTACGTGACGTTTCGGGTTTTACCCCTTCTTCAGACGTGACAATGCACAGAAAATACACCCCATCTCTCAGCGCCAACCTGTGACTCTAGATGTGGTGTCTCCTGCCGCCAACCTGTGACTCTAGAGAGGGAATCTTTCCTCTACTGCCGCGGCCCTACTGTATGCATATGTGATGTGGTGTCTCCTGAAACTGTGTGCAAAAGGACTTCTCTTCACATGCCCCTTTGATGGACTTAATGTTACTTGGGCCAATCTTTAATGTTACTTGTGCCAATCTATAGTGTGAACTCTACAGCCGAATTGATTCTGTTGTGCTGTCTGTCACATCTCTGACTATGCTTGAATCTTGCCAACATGTACATAATGGGGAAATGGTACTTCAAGCAGACTTGCCTTTTTGTTTTTTGTTTATTTTTTTTTATTTTTTCACTATTTAGCATTCCTTATGGGTTTTTCTGTTGTATAGGAACATAATGTATATAGTGTCACCTGTGTTTGTAGGGGAGTGTCACTTGTAATATGTGTGTGATGTCACCAGCTCTGTGAGTGGTGGGACTTGTGAGCCAATTGATTCATAGTAATTGTTAACACCTGCAATGGGATCATGTGATCACCTGGAATTTGTATATATGGGGTGTATTTTCTGTGCATTGTCACGTCTGAAGAAGGGGTAAAACCCGAAACGTCACGTAAAAATAAAATATTGGGAGCAAAAGAAATCCTGGTCGTGCAGCGGACTTTTTCTCAGAATCACCTGCAGACTTTTACAATGACTTTTGGAAGTGAACTTTTCGGAGTGATTTGACTCTCCGCACGGGTGTAAATACTCTGCCTGGTGTTATTTAAATTTAATCTGCAATTTTGGCACTCCATTTAGTACTATGTAGGGCAACAGGTGGTCCCTATGTGAGCGACTGGTGAACTGGAACTGAGGTAGGCCTACTGTTGTATTGGGTTGTGTGTGTGTGTGTGTGGGAGTGAGGGTGGGGTTGCTTCATTCAGAACGGTACACAGTAAGAAGTGTGAAGCACCAGGAGGTCTGTCTATAAGGGTTGGTAGTTGACGGAGTAGAACTGAGGTGAGAACCAGGAATGGAATGGTGTGTGTGTGTGTGTGTGTGTGTGTGTGTGTGTGTGTGTGTGTGTGTGTGTGTGTGTGTGTGTGTGTGTGTGTGTGTGTGTGTGTGTGTGTGTGTGTATGTGTGTGTGTAAGTGCGTGCGTGCATGTGTAAGTGTGTGTGTGTGTGTGTGTGTGTGTGTGTGTGTGTGCGTGCGTGCATGTGTAAGTGTGTGTATGTGGTGTGCGTGTGTGCGTGTGAGCGTGCATGCATGCGCGTGTGTGTGAGCGTACGTGTGTGTGTGTGTGTGTGTGTGTACGGCGTGTGCTCCATGATGACAGCGGGGGGTTACTGACATCGATGCAGGTAGTAGGTAACACGCCTCCTCCCGCACACCAGGGGCTGCAGTGTTACATGAAAAGTTTGGTTCTGGTATAACAACGTTTGGTATTGAAGCAAAGCAGGAATAAACGACTACCAACTCTATGGCAGAAACTTCAATTCTATGGCAGAAAACCATATAAAACGGTGGTTGGTAGGCTAATACTCCACCAGTGTTGAGCTTGTCACTCAAAAACTGCAATGCGTTACTTATTACATGTTACGGTACATTACTGTGTTACAGGAAAAAGTAACGCATTGCAATATAATGCCATTTGTAACGCGCTACTCGCAACACCGTATGCCACCAGGTGCTACTTGTACCTACTTCCAATGCATTGAATCAATGGTGTCTGATGTCACGAAAAAAGGGTCCATTGAGAAAAGCCAACAGAGAGTTTGAGCATAGCCAGCCCATGCCCTCCTAGTGACGCTACTCCTTTGGCGCTGCTTCGAGTCAGGTCAAGTGTAATGTAAATATTGTTTCTGATCTCCCGAAAAATCGTAAACTCCTCCCATTTTGTCAGGAAGCAAACAACCAGTAGCAAACCAAGAGAGGCTGGTCAATCAGGCTATTTGGGAAGTGTAAATTGTTATGCTCTTGGTCAGACCAAGTCTCGAAAAGATTGGAAAGTCGATGATAATCAGGCTAGCTCGAGCCAGGAACTGGTGGTTGATGGTGGTGAGGCTTATATCCTGCTCATTGTCACAACTAGAGATGCACCGGATCCTGATTTTTAGGATCCTGCCAGATACCGGATCCACTGCTTAAGATCCTGCGGGAACCGGATACCGGATCCTACGAAATTGTTGAAACACATAGCCTACTCGCACACGTGGGCCCTTTTTATTACGTTGGCTCAAACTATTTTTTTTGACTCATTGGCTTACTACCACACTGCCTGCACTGGCCGCTTCCAAAGTTCTTTCACTGCCGGATCCAGATCCTGGGAAAAACCTTATTATCGTGCCAGATCCGGATCTTGGATCCTGTGCATCTCTAGTAGTGCAGCGGCCAACCAAAACAATCGTTCAGTTTGTGATACAAGCATGAAAATTGGTACACATATAGCCAAAGGCATTCTAAAAAGAACTGGATATGGAGCCATCGTGAATTTTCAACATGGTGGCCATAGCAGCCATTTTTCAAAATGGCCGCCAGCAACAACAGTTTTCTTATGAGTAATGGATATAATATGACATTTTAGACACATTTACCATTCATACTATTTGGTAAATGTCTTGTGGATAATTTAAAAGTTGTCATGAATATTCAAGATGGCTGCCATTTTCAAGAAAAAGCCTTACGGAGCTGACAAAAGCGTGAAATTTAGAACATGCTTCCTTAGGACCCAGTACTGCACTGTACTGTACTATACTATACTGTACTGTAATGTGAAATACTGTACTGTACTGTACTGCACTGCACTGCACTATACTGTATGCTACTGTACTGTACTGTACTATACTGTACTGTAATGTGAAATACTGTACTGTACTGTACTGTATGCTACTGTACTGTACTCTACTGTAATGTGAAATACTGTACTGTACTGTACTCTACTGCACTATACTGTATGCTACTGTACTGTACTCTACTGTATGCTACTGTACTGTACTCTACTTTGCTATTCTGCACCGTACTGTATGCTACTGTACTGTACTATACTGTACTGCACCGTACTGAATGGTACTGTTCTGTACTATACTCTACTGTACGTTTCTATACTGCACCGTACTGTATACTACTGTAATATACTGTACTGCACTGTACTGTATGCTACTGTACTGTACTGTACTCTACTGTACTTTTCTATACTGCACCGTACTGTATGCTACTGTACTGTACTGTACTGTACTGTACTGTACTGTACTGTACTGTACTGTACTGTACTGTACTGTACTGTACTGTACAACTATAGAACTGAAACATGTAGAGCATTCTGAGGTCATGTATAAAGCAAAAAAGTGTAGTGGGAATGAGTTATGTTACTGTTACCACTCAAATTCGTGAAGGTTAAAAAAAAAGTCATGTGGCATTTTGTTTGGGTGGGGGGTATGGTAGACTATCCTTCCTCCCAGACTATTAATGTGACTTGCATATCAAGAAAATGAGTACCGTAATGTCTTACTTTTATAGTATAC
>NC_085869.1:6547204-6549704 GCF_034702125.1 Engraulis encrasicolus | reverse complement strand
AGGGCACAATTCATAAAACTCAGAAACATACAATGCTTTTTCAAAAAAAGGGTTCTATGTTCCCCGCTGCATCCAAGTAGACTGCTGCCACATTGCTAAGAGCAGGTTGTTATTACACCTCTGACAGGTTAGGTTTAAGGATAGTTTTAGTCAGGGCACATACAAGAATGGATTTGAGTAAAAGTTGTCAATTCATAGTAAATACGTGGTAAATATGAAAGTAAGAGGAAAAATAGTACAGGTACAGCATTTTAGTGCAGACTATAGAGGTATGTACAATATTATAAACATTGCTGTTGATTATGTTCTTCAGCCGCCAATCATGCCAGCAGGGTCTACTGAAGGTCTCTGGTCACTGCTTCCTCGTCATACTGCAACAGGCACTCAGTCTCACTTCTGGGAGCTGTAGAAACAACAAATAAATAAATAAATACTTCGTCATGCACCTCATATTGACATAGCAAATATATCAATAAGCAAGACATATTGAGCCCAACAGGGATAATCTTACACTATATCAGTTTTCTGTGGTCTCTTGTAAGATTGCCCATCACCATCCTGCAGGACACTACCGTCTCCCTGCCAGGATCTGTAGGATGTAAGAAAATAAATCAAAACATAGCAATGCACAGCATTGACAACTTATCTATAAAGTAGCACAAGTCATATTGACAATGTAGGACAGGGGTGGGGAACCTATGTCTCTAGGGCCGTTTGCGACCCTTGAGGCTGTTTTATCCGGCCCCCGATATAATTTTAATGCAATTCCATCTTCACATGAAATATGACATATTTTGTAAAGGAATCTTAGAAAATACATTAGCAATACAATTAAGTTATATTCAGGGAACCTGAAGAAGTTGGCGTTTGTTTAAATGTGGCTGCCTTCAATATAGGCCTAAAGTGAAAGGGAAAATCCTGGTTTGTGTTCATAGTACGGCCCTTGGAGGACTTTTATGGCCCCTCGGATGAATTTGAAGTGGCCATTCGAATGAGAAAGGTTCCCCAACCCTGACGTAGGCTATAGGTTAAGCTTACCCTCTTTCACTCTACTGTGCCCATTTCGGGTTGACCTCCACACGCGTCTGTAGCACA
Organism: Engraulis encrasicolus; assembly: GCF_034702125.1. Taxonomy (NCBI): domain Eukaryota; kingdom Metazoa; phylum Chordata; class Actinopteri; order Clupeiformes; family Engraulidae; genus Engraulis; species Engraulis encrasicolus. Next base: position 6,548,609 of record NC_085869.1, on the reverse strand, counting down.
GCACACAGGATTGCAGGACACAGCATCTGCAAAAAACTGCAAAAAACAAGGGGAACGAATAAATGACCTGTCCAGTTCTATAAAAAAGAAAAGAAATTTGATGCAGTGCCAGAGCTGTGGTAAAAGTAACCTTGGTTGTATCATCTAGGACTAGGGTGTGTGTGAGTGTGTGGTAAATCCAGTGTTCACATTATTCAGATATGAGAATTAATTCATTAATTTTAACTGATATCACCACATACCGATATCAGTGCCATTTCACCCTGCCAAGATACTGGACCTTCTATGATCAGGGCGTCCTCGTCATACTGCAGCAGGCACCCTGTTGTTTCTACAGCTCCTAGAAGAGAGACAAATAAATTAAATACTTCGCCATGCATCTCATATTGACATAGCTAATGTATCAATGAGCAAGTCATATTGGTCACAAAGAAGTTAATCTTACATTCTTTCAGTCTTCTATGGCAAGACTGCTCCTCATAAGAGCTGTTAGGCCTTCAAGTGACTCGTCTTTGCCATATTATGAGGCAGCCTGTGAAAACATGGTAAACAGAATAACCCATTAACCTTGGGTCCTAATATAATACATGGACATAAACTAGCCTACATTATTTAGACAATGTCAGTAGACCTCCACGTGAAACAATAAGAAAAAGTGACCATGCATAATTTCAATTTCTTGAAGAGGCCAGCTACACTTATTTGTGCAACAAGTGCTGTTTTGAGGACCCATACGTTTTAAGGACATGCTGCCTACTGTTGCAAATGCCAGGGTATTTCACATTGATTTCGGGGTGGCGTGCTCTATGCAACACTTATTTGTGCAACAAGTGCTGTTTTGAGGACCCATACTTTTTAAGGACAGGTTGCCTACTGTTGCAAATGCCAGGGTATTTCACATTGATTTCCAAACTATTTCTTTCCTAACTACAGGGACGTTAGTCGATACATAGTAATGACGCTACGACCAAGCTACTAGGGAATGTAATTAAACTAGTCGCTTCGCTACTGCCCAGCACTGAAAACCAACATACCCAGACGGCACACCAATCTTGCCAACGTCGCCTAGATGCATTTTTGCCGCTGTAAAATACATTGGCAAGACGTCCAAGCGTTAGTTCATCAGCGAAATGCCGGGCAGACGTGAAAAATGAGCAGTGCCCAGCATCTAGTTGATGAGCTAACGCAATAGCATGCTAACGGTAGCCAATCTTAAGCGCTGGGAGATGGTCACTCCCATGTAAGATCACTCCCGGACGTGTAGTCCCAGGTGATTCTATCAATCCCAGGCGTTCTATCCCACCCGATTACATTTCTCGTATTATCATACACTACCACATACAAGCAATTTAGGGTTAGGTTTAGGTTTAAGGTTAAGGTTAGGGTTAGAGTTAGGTTTAGGGTA